>NC_091062.1:149199095-149499095 GCF_000393655.2 Nicotiana sylvestris | reverse complement strand
AGATGTTTCATCTGGTGTACTACGCAAGCAAGACCATGAATGAGGCTCAAAGGAACTACACAGTTACCGAAAAAGAGTTGTTGGCCATAGTGTTTGCAATGGAAAAGTTCCAACCGTATCTTATGGGGGCCAAGGTCATAGTGCTCACCGATCATGCCGCCCTTAGGTAATTGATGACAAAGAAAGACTCCAAGGCAAGATTGATGCGATGGGTGTTACTACTTCAAGAGTTTGATCTAGAAATTGTGGACCAAAAAGGTAGTGAGAACAAAGTGGCAGACCACTTGTCCTGTTTGGAGGAAGAGGGGAGGCCTTGTGATGGCTTTGAGATTAAATATTCATTTTCTGACGAACAACTCCTTGCGGTGTCATTGAATGATATGCCATGGTTTTCCTATGTTTAAAATTACCTTATGATCGAAGTAATCCCGTGTGAGCTCTCTTCTAACCAAAGGAAGAAGCTCAAGCGGGATAGTTTGGATTTTTATTGGGATGAGCCATACTTGTTCAAGATTTGCACGGATGGTGTGATTTGTAGATGTGTACCGGAGGAAGAATTGAGTATCTTAGAGGCTTGCCATTCTTCACCCTATGGTGGCATTCACGGTGGGGTAAGGACCGCCTCGAAAGTTCTTAGTTGTGGATTCTATCAGCCAACCTTGTTCAAAGATGCAGGTGATTTTGTGAAGAGGTGTGACGAATGCCAAAGAGCGGGTGGAATTTCAAAAGGGATGAGATGCCTCTCAATACCATTCTTGAAGTGGATACCTTTGATGTTTGGGGCATCGATTTTATGGGTCCATTTGTTATCTCTTGTGGGAAGACTTACATTCTTGTGGCGGTTGAATATGTCTCAAAATGGGTTGAAGTCGTGGCTTTGCCTAACAATGAAGCCCGTAGTGTTGTTGCATTTCTTAAGAAGAGCATTTTCACAAGGTTTGGCACTCCCCGTGCGATTATTAGTGATGGGGGATCTCTTTTTTGCAATAAAACTTTCGACACGTTGATTTCTAAGTACGGTGTCAATCACAAAGTTTTTACCCCCTATCATCCTCAAGCAAGTGGTCAAGTGGAAGTCTCCAACAGGGAAATCAAAAATATATTGTCAAAGACGGTCAATGCTAATAGGACCGATTGGGCGAAGAAGTTGGATGACGCTCTATGGGCTTATCGGATGGCTTACAAAACTCCGATTGGCATGTCTCCGTATCGGTTGGTGTTTGGGAAAGCTTGCCATATTCAGGTTGAGTTAAAGCACAAGGCCATGTGGGCTTTGAGGAAGTTGAATCTTGAATGGGATGTTGCAGCCAATCTTCATGTAGAGCAGCTCAATGAACTTGGTAAATTTAGATTCCATGCCTACTCCATCAAATGATGTGATGGTAACTTACGTTGTGTCGCGATATTAAATCAGGCGCTTCTTGAGAGGCAACCTATGTGTTTTTTGTTCTTGTTTTCTTTGATTTTCTTTGTAGTATAAGACTGATTTTTGGACTAACTGGTTGTGAGATGTTACAGGGTTGTGTTGATGCAGTGTAAGACATGGTGGAAATATGCACAGGTCTCTGAAGTTGCCAGTGCGGCCGCACTACATTCTGTGCGGTCCACACTGGACCTCTGCGATCGCAGTCCATTCTGTACGGACCGCAGAGCATTGCCTTCTCAGGTTTGAACATAACTGTGCAGTGCGGACCGCGGTCCATTTTATGTGGTCCGCACTGGTTGGTGAGAATGGGCCCCAGGGGCTTTTTTATAAGTAGACCCTAAGGGCTCCCTTTTACACTTTTCGCAAATTTGAATCTCAGAGAGTATAATAACTGTTCACTACCCTTACTTGCTCGTAATTACTTGTTAGAACTTATTTGCTTCAATTCATCTCATAATCTGGTACCATAATCTTCCTTTTACTTGTTTAATTTTGTCAATTTCATTTAATTTTCGTTTTTCTTAGCTTCTATTTCTTCTTCCTTTCGTTTTTTCTTAACTGCTAAGTTAGGTTAGTTTAAATTTTGATTCCTATCGAAATAGTTAGCTTAATGGATTGGGTAATCACTTAGAAACCCTAATTAGGTGGAAAATTGGACTTTAAGGAAAAATTTCATGAACCCTAATTTAGTGCCGTTTTTGGGAACTCATTGCGGACCGCGGTCGTTTTTGTGCCGTCCGCAGTGCCCTTGTGCGGTCCGCAGTACCATTTTGTATGGACCGCACTAAAGAACTTCTGGGAAGCTGAACATTGGGCAGTGCGGCCGCACTACATTTTGTGCGGTCCGCACTGGCCCCTGTGCGGCCGCACTACCATTTTGTGCAGTCTGCACTGTCAAGATACATAGGGTGGGTATTCTGAACCCCACCCTTGTGCAGACCGTGGTCAATTTTGTGTGGTCTGCATTGACCCTTGTGCGGCCGCACTTCATTTTGTGCGGTCCGCACTGGGCTATTTTCTGCAACTGTCTGCAATTCTTCATGCCTGATCTGCAACTCATTCTGTAACATTGCTTTCAACTGTTGAAATGATATTAATGAGTTCACTTGATTGTGCTTGCAGGCTATGGTTAAACAACGAGGAAAAGGCTCAAAACAACCTGGCAGAGGTGAATCCTCCTGGGGTGGAAAACGAAAAATAGTCAAACTCACTCCCCAAGCTAGGCAAAACATCAAGAACATGAGGAAGGCCATAAAAGTGGCTGACAGAGCCATTGACATGTCGGGGAGTGAGTCTGAGCCCTTCTGGGAAGTCTCTTCGGATTTTATACCTGAATACATCCCGTATCCGGAGAGGGCCAGACATAGAGACACTCCTCCATCATCACCCACTGCCCAAGCACCAGCTGATGTTCCTTCTGGGTCGTCTGAGGGCTTAGCAGCTTGTAGTGGGGAATACTCCACCTCTCCCATAGCTTCATTATCCGGGGAGAGTGCAAAAGGAGGTGAGGAGGAAGTACATGGAAATGAGGAGGTAGATGAAGGTGGTGAGCCTCAATTAGGGGGCGTAGCTAGAACTACGAAGCCCGAAGCTTGGGAGGATAGATTTGTGAGTGAGGTGGCATACCATAAGTTTCGGGAGTGGTGGCCGGTGAGAAAATTGATTCCGGAGAGGAGCTTCATAGATAGAGACCTACTACCCCACAACCCTAACGTGCAGAGACAATTTAGGACTAGAGTGGGTTGGGAGAATTTTATAGATAACTTTGTGGACGCCAACGAACACTTGGTCAAGGAATTTTATTGATATGTATACCACATCAAAAAGGGCTCCAAAGTGACCAAGGTTCGAAACTTGAAGGTGTTATTTGATGGGAAGTCGATAAATGAGTATCTGGGATTCAATGAGGAGGATGAGACATTGTATATGGCGAAGTTGGAAATGGGTGAGGAGGTCCGTCCATGGCTAGCAAGTACCTGGCAATCCCAGGTACCGTCCCCGACTAGTTGACTGTTGGAGTCAAAATATTGAGAAGGATCTTGAACTTTGAGGCGAGGGGATTGGAGACTTTTGTTTGCATCCGGTTGGACCCTACCACTCATGACAATACCCTCCCTATCCACTGGGCTGTGTTAGTGGCTTATATCATGGCAGGGTGCCCCATCAACGTGGGGAATGTGATGTCCCGGATTATCACTATAGTGGGAGCGGAGCATAACCAGAACTACCCTTTTCCCAGCTTCCTCACAATGTACTTTCGGGACTTGGAGGTGAAAAAGAGACCCTATGACATCAAGGTCAAGGCGACAGCCTCATTTTCCTAGTATAGCATGAAGGGGGATGACAACCCCAATAGCAAGAACTACAAAGCTCATGCTTCTGCTCCAACTGGCCAGTCTGAAGAGCTAGTTGTGGTAGAGGTCCCTACTGAGCCTACCTCCACTCTTGCTGACATCCCTCCCGGACCTTCCACATCCACAGCTATTCATGCCGGTCCATCCATATCAGCGGGCCTGGAGGTCCCATCTTCCCGGGCCCATCCTATTACTGCCTACCTTCTGAGCCAGGCACTTTTGAGTATCAACAATTGGATGCAGACTGCCTCATCCAAGTTGTACATCTTGACTACCACTGTAGAGGCTCAGTCGGTTCCCCCAGCTCCACAGATTCCACAGTCGATAAAGGATGCGTTCAAAGAGATACTTTACAATTAGAAGAAGATCCTCAACACTCAGGTTGTGCTCTCAAAGATAGTTGATTCACATAGCAAGGCTCTCAAGGAGCTTGCTTGGGAGTACAAGAAGTTGTGAAAGAAATGGGCCTCCAAGGAGTCCGTGAAGGAGCTGCGTACAGATGTTGATAGACTAAAGGCAGATTAGCTGCCTTTAGACTTATTGCTTGAGGACCCAGCCACAGCAGGAGCAGACACAGAGGCCTCCGAAGAGGAGGAGGAGGAGGATGATTCCTAGAGCTGATGATGCTATCATCCAGTTGGCAGACCCACCAGAGACTTTCTCTAGTCAGCCACAGAATGTACCAGTTCCAGAGCCTGTCAAGGTCCAGGCCCAGGTCCTAGAAGCAAAGAAGCAGACCACCGGGAACCAGTTTGAGGTTCCCATGCACACAGAGGACCCAGGGACCACTCATGATCCTATGTAGATAGACAAGGCTTAGAGAGTCTTCTATATCCTTTTCTCTATCTTTTTTGTGCTTATATAGACTAGTTGGCATTGCGGACAATGCCAGCTTTCATTTGAGGGGGTAGGCCCTACTATTCATTTGATGGATGACTGTATATATATTGATACATTTTTATGCTTTCTTGATTTTTCATCTTTGGTCTGTATATAATTTGATATTTAGTTACATTTATTGCACTTTTATTTTACTTTGGGTCTGTATATAAAGTTATACACATTGTATATATTCATCCCGTCCATTGTATATTCAAATCCCCTCTTGTATATATTCATTCTATTTTCCGCAAAAAATTATCGTTTTTAGCTTCTTATTTATGTTCGTAGCTTTTTGTTTTGTTTTGGACGTTTTCAATAAGCCTTTGGTTTTCTTAATGCCACGGTTCTTTCCAAAGGTGGAGTGTTGTGTGAACCAGGTGGCTCTTTCCAATGATAGATGGCGTGACAACCTTCTTAAGGGTTTGAGTCTGTTTTTCTTTTTTGTTTTTAATAGTTAGTAGTTAAGGGTGCCTCAAGCAAAGCTTCACTTGGTCCTAGCACATTTGCCTTTGATCTCATGGTCAAAAATAAATTGTTGTGTTTAGGATGGTGAAAGTCGTGACCTTGAGACTCTTGTATTGACCATTAATCATCAAGTGGTTTTTCGGGACCATTGTGTGCTCAAATCGTATCTAAGGTCGTTGTGGGCCCCCAACTCTATGTATTTAGCAATCCCTTAGCTTGTGTGGTGAGTAATTGAATTGTAAGTCCAAGTCTCGAGCCATTAGTCTAGAACTTGTCCTGAATGTTTGTTGAGGCGAAATCATAAGTGAATTTTGACTTGAGGCATGATTATAGGCTTTCCTTGATCCAAATGATAGTTTGAACAATTCCATAGACTACCAATGATATGATCCCTAGTTAACCCTTTTGAGCCTTAGACCTTTTTCTTTAAAGAACCATGATACAATCCTATACCCATTCTAGAAGATATCCTCTCTTGGCACCCGATCTCTCCTTTAGCACATCGCAAAAGTATAAGTTTGGGGGGAGAGATGAGGATTGAAACAAAGTGGTAAAAGGGCACAAAAATGAAGAAAATAAAAGGCAATGAAAAAGAAAGAAAAGCAAAAAAGCAAAAAAAAAAAAGGAATGTTCAAAGTGAAAAAGAATAAAAAGGGATTCAAGAAAAAGCAAAGAATGAAAGGTGTGGAAAGTTGAGAAAGGAGAAAAAGGTTTTGAAATGCATAAGATAGAGTGACAGTATGTCTCTCTAACCCCTTAGAAAGAAGTTAAATGACTCAAAGAGTCAAGAGAATGTGATCCAAATGAATCAAAAGAAGTGCTTAAGGGGAGATGGAACATATTTAGACCAAAACATGTCCTACCCTGAACCAAAAGCCTTCACAATACCTCCAAAAAACCCTATATGATCTTGAGTTGAATGAAGCTTACATTAGTGGATACTCACATAAGGGGCGAGCATATGGTACCTAGAGCCGGACTTGTGACTTTTTTCTTGAGAGAGATGAGTGAATTTCCATCAGCCTCGTTTTGCGTGCCAATATTCTAAAGGTGAGGTTTGCTTAGGGAGAGTTGAGGATGTGTGAGTTTGGGTTCCACAATTGACCAAAGTAATTGAGAGAGTTCTTTGATGTGTTGAGTCAACTCTTGAAGCTCTTGTGTCACACTTGATCCATGATTTTTCAAAGGTTAAATGTTGTTAATGACTCATTTGTATTGAGGGCAATTGTTACTCCCAATTGATGCTAGTGTGGTTGCTTTAGGACAGCTGAAAATTTCTTGGATTTTCCCTTAAGGGATGAGTCTTATTTTGTTTGCTTGAGAACAAGCAAAAGCTTAAGTTTGGGGGAGTTGATAACTAGGGATTACGCATTTTATACTCTTTCTTGCATACGCTTAGAATATAAATTCATACAAAATAGTTCTAAAAGGCTCATAAGTTGTGCTTGATTGCAGGTTTGATCAATAAAGTGACAAGATGTCCAAGAGCAGCTCAAAAGGAGTGAAACTTGCACAAGTACCAAAGACAAGACAAACTCAGGAAAAATAGGCCTAGTGTGGCCGCACTACACTTTGTGCGGTCCGCACTAGGGAGGTTCAGAGAGTTGGTACTTCAGGCATTAAGGCAGTGCGACCACAAAAGGTTTTGTGTGGTCCGCACTGAAGGCAATGCGGCTGCACTACCATTCTATGCGGTCCGCAGAGCCAAGGTTCAGAAAGGGTGAAGTTGGAGCTTTCAAGCTTGTGCGGTCCGTGGTCCAGTTTGTGCGGACCGCATTAGAAGCCTCCGCGGCCGCGGTCTATTCTGTGCGGTCCGCGGAGCCTGAGTTCAGAGAGCCAAGTTTTCAAGTTCAAGAGCCTTGTGCGGTCCGCACTGACCCCGCAGGGGCATTTTTGTCCAATTTTTCCAGCTTAGTATAAATAGAATCTTTTTTCCATTTTTAGGTGATCAAACATTTTAGAATAGCTGCTGCACTCGTGGGAATGTATCTTGTAGCCATTTTGGCATTTTTACTCAATTTTTATCATTGAATCTTCGTATTTAGCTTAGCAATTAATTAATATGTGTTCATCTTCATCTATTTCTCTATTTATCTCTTCAAGTATGAGTAGATAGACCCATTAGCTAGGATTGTGGCTCAACCCTAATGTGGGTAATTGATGAGTGTTGCAATTTAGGGCTAGATTGACTATGGGTGTTTGCTATTTGGGTCAATTTCATAGTTTAATTACTGAATTAGTGGTTGCAAACATTAGTTTGTGCTAAGTTGACTTGGGCTCTTCTTGAGAAAGAGAGTCTAAGTCTCTGAAATTGAACCAACAAGGAATTGGGATGGACTCAAGAGAATTGATAGTCCCAATTAAAGGGTTAAACCTCGAGAGAGTAATACCCGACTTGAACCCTAATTGCTTGAACAAATATGCATACCCAATTGGTCTTGAGAAAGTCAATTGGGCAAAATCATTCTTTCTGCCGAGAGGTGTTAGAGTGGGTAATATCGAGCAACGGTTATAACATATTCCCCAATCATGTCAATCGTGTCTTAGACGCAATTACCCGTTAATTGGCCACCTAGGTGAAAGTCACTACCCTAGTGTCTTTTAGAATATTTGAACAACTAGTAGCATTTTGCTCTTAGCTTAATCTAGTTGCAATTATAATTTGTAGTTTGATAAAAGTAGAATTATAAAAGAAAACCCAAAAATGAATAGAAGTGTAATTTGGAACCAATACGCAATCTCAACCTAAATAGATACTCAATTCCCTTTCTAGCTCTCTGTGGAAATCAATCTCGACCCAAAATTGGGTAAAAGCTATTGCGACCCTCTCTCACTACTTTTTAGTGGTGAGGATTAGGCTGTGATCAAGGCCCCCCAGGACCTCAACCAAAAACACAAATATATCCCATAACCTTATTCAAACTTATACCAATCTTCAAAACACCTCAAACAACATCGAATCAACCAAAACACATCGGATTCAAGCCTAAGTTTCCAAAATCTTCCAAATTTCGCTTTTGATCTAAAACCCAACCAAACCACGTCCTAATGACCTGAAATTCTGCACACACATCCCAAATGGCACAATGGAACTACTGCAACTCTCGAAATTCTATTCCGACCCCTATATCAAAATCTCACCTATCAATCGGAAAATGCCCATAAATCTGTTTTCACCAATTCAAGCCTAAATCTACTCCCAACCTCCAAAACAAATTCCGATCATGCTCCTAAGTCCCAAATCACCTCACGAAGCTATCCGAACCATCAGAACTCACATCCGAGCCCTCTAACACATAGACATCATCTGGTTGTCTTTTCCAACTTAAGCTTCCTCAAAAGAGACTAAGTGTCTCAAACCTTACCAAATCCTTTTCGAACCCGAGCCAACTAACCCGATCACTCATAGAACCGATAAACAAAAAAATAAGAAGCATAAATGGGGGAAACGGAGCGGTAACTCATGAGACGACTGGCCGGGTCGTCATATCCTCCCCCTCTTAAGCAAACGTTCGTTCTCGAACGAGTCAAGAAACATACCTGAAGCCTCAAACAGGTGAGGATATCTGCTCTACATATGCCGCTTGGTCTCCCAGGTAGCCTCCTCCATTGGCCAACCTCTCCACTGCACCTTCACTGAAGTTATATCCTTTGATCTCAACTTTCAAACCCGATGCTCCAAAATAGTTGTTGGCTTCACATCATAAGTCAAATCACCATCCAACTGAACCGTGCTGAAATTCAAAACATGAGACGGATCCCAAATATACTTCCGAAGCATAGAAACATGAAATACCGGATGCACACTCGACAAGCTAGGTGGCAAAGCAAGCTCATAAGCCACCTCCCCAATCCTCTGAAGCACCTCAAAAGGCCCAATGAACCGAGGATTCAATTTACCCTTCTTTCCAAATCTCATAACACCCTTCATGGGTGAAGCCTTCAACAGAACTTTCTCACCAACCATGTAGGACACATCTCGAACTTTCCTGTCAGCATAAATCTTTTGCCTTGACTGCGCTCTACGAAGCCTCTCCTGAATTACCTTCACCTTTTCTAAAGCATCTTGTACCAAGTCTGTCCCCAATAGCCTAGCCTCAGCCGGCTCAAACCAACCGACTGGAGATCTACACCGCCTCCCATACAAAGCCTCATATGGAGCCATCTGAATACTCGACTGGTAGTTGTTGTTATAAGCAAACTCTGCAAGTGGTAGAAACTGATCCCATGACCCTCCGAAATCAATGACACAAGCACGCAACATGTCCTCCAATATCTGAATAGTGCGCTCGGACTGCCCGTCTGTCTGAGGGTGAAACGTTGCGCTCAACTCAACCTGAGTACCCAACTCTCGCTGCACAAACCTCCAAAACTGTGAAGTAAACTGAGTGACCCTATCTGAAATGATGGTAACTGGGACACCATGCAAACGAACAATCTCCCGGATATAGATCTTTACCAACCGCTCTGAAGAATAGGTAGTACACACAGGAACGAAGTACGTGGACTTGGTCAGCCGATCCACAATCACCCAAATAGCATCAAACTTCCTCAAAGTCTGTGGGAGCCCAACTACAAAGTTCATGGTGATACGCTCCCACTTCCACTATGGAATATCCATCCGCTGAAGCAAGCCACCCGGTCTCTGATGCTCATATTTCACCTACTGACAATTGAGACACCGAGCCACAAATCCCATAATATATTTCTTCATTCTCCTCCACCAATAATGTTGTCTCAGATCCTGATACATCTTCGCGGCACTCGGATGAATGGAATATTGCGAGCTATGGGCCTCCCCCAGAATCAACTCCTGAAGCCCATCTACATTGGACACACATATCCGGGCCTGCATCCTCAACACCCCATCATCACCAATAGTCATATCTCTGTCATCATCGTGCTAAAGTATATCCTTAAGGACAAGCAAATGTGGATCATCATATTGGCGCTCTCTGATGCGATCATATAAGGAAGACCGAGAAACCACACAAGCCAATACCTGACTAGGCTTTAAAATATCTAACCTCATGAACCGATTGGCCAAGGCCTTAACATCAACTGCAAGAGGTATCTCCCCAACTGGAATGTATGCCAAACTCCCCATACTCACCGCCTTTCGTCTCAAAGCATCGGCCACCACATTGGCCTTCCCCGGATGGTACAATATAGTGATATCATAATCTTTTAGCAACTCTAACCACCTTCGCTGCCTCAAATTAAGATCCTTCTGCTTGAATAATTGCTGGAGGTTACGATGATCAGTAAACACCTCACAAGACACACCATACAGATAATGCCTCCAAATATTCAACGCGTGAACAATGGAAACCAACTCCAAATCATGAACGGGGTAGTTCTTCTCATGGGGCTTCAACTGACGAGAAGCATAAGCAATAACTCTACCCTCCTACATCAATACACACCCAATACCAACTCTCGAAGCATCATAATACACGGTATATGAACTTGAAGCTGATGGAAAAACTAACACTGGAGCCGTGGTCAAGGCTATGAACTTGAAGCTGATGGAAAAACTAACATTGGAGCCGTGGTCAAGGCTATCTTGAGCTTCTGAAAGCTCTCCTCACACTCATCCAACCATACAAATAAAGCACCCTTCTGAGTCAACTTGGTCAAGGGCGATGCGATATATGAGAATCCCTGAACAAACCGGCGATAATAACCCACCAAACCAAGAAAGCTACAAATCTCTGTGGCTAAGGACGGGCTGGGCCAACTCTGAACCACCTCTGTCTTCTTCGGATCAACCTAAATACCCTCGCTATATACCACGTGCCCCAATAAAGCCACTGAACTGAGCCAAAATTCACAATTGGAGAATTTTGCATAAAGCTTCTCATCCCTCAATCTTTGCAACACAACTGTCAAATGCTCTGCGTGCTCCTCCTGACTACGTGAATACATCAGAATATCATCGATGAATACTATGATAAACGAGTCGAGATAAGGCCAAAACACGATGTTCATCAAATACATAAACATTGCTGGGGCATTGGTCAGCCCAAAAGACATCACCAAGAACTCATAATGACCATATCGGGTCCTGAAAGTTGTCTTAAGAATATCCAAGTCCCTGATCTTCAACTGGTGATAACCTGAACGGAGATCAATCTTGGAGAACACTCTCGCTCCCTGAAGCTGATCGAATAAATCATCAATGCGAGGCAAAGGATACTTGTTCTTAATTGTTACTTTGTTCAACTACCTATAATCAATGCACATCCTCATAGTGTCGTCCTTCTTCTTCACAAATAGAACCGGCATACCCCAAGGTGACACACTAGGCCGGATGAACCCCTTATCAAGGAGTTCTTGAAGTTGTTCCTTTAACTCCTTCAACTCCGCTGGTGCCATACGATACTGCGGAATAGAAATGGGATGAGTGCCCGACACCAGGTCAATACCAAAGTTAATATCCCTATCCGGTGGCATGCTTGGCAGGTCTGCAGGAAACACATCGGGAAAATCCCTCACAACTAGAACAGAATCAATACTAGGAGTTTTTGCACCGACATCCCTCACAAAGGCTAGATACGAAAGACAACCCTTCCTAACCATACGTTGGGCTTTCAAGAATGAGATCACTCTACTGGGAACATAATCAGTCAAACCTCGCCACTCAACCTATGGCACACACGGTATAGCCAATGTGACTGTCTTAACATGATAGTCTAGGATAGCTCAACACAGAGATAGCCTATCCATGCCCAAAATAACATCGAAGTCCACCATACACAATAATAAAAGATCCACTCGGGTCTCCAGACCCCCAATAGTCACCACACACGACCGGTACACATGGTCTACAATAATAGTATTACCCAACGGGGTAGATACATGAACAGGTGAAATAAGAGACTCACGGGGCGTACCCAAATAATGAGCAAAGTATGATGACACATAAGAAAAGGTAGAACCGGGATCAAATAATACAGAAGCATCTCTATGGCAGATTGAAAAAATACCTGTAATAACAACATCGGAAGCAATAACATCAGGTCTAGCTGGAAGTGCATAGAAACGGGCCTGATTGACCTTTCCCTCTAGAGCAACCTCTAGCTGACTGACCTCCACCCCTAGCTGGCTGGGTGGGTGATGATGAAGTAACTAGCGCTGAAGCTAATGGTTGACCCCTCTGCTAAGATGGACCCGCAAGATGACGAGGACACTTCCTCTACATATGGCCCATCTCTCCACACTCATAAAAACTTTTGGGTGCTAGAGAAGGGGACTAAAGGGAACCCCTAGCACCAGAATGACCAACAGATGCACCTAGCATAGAAGAGCCCTGAACTGATGGAGCACGGGACGAACTCTGAGTTGGAAGGGCGCTAAGTGATGACTGGCCCTGATGAGAACTATGAGAACCATGACCCGATGACGCCCCACGATAACCTGGGGGAGCTGGCTGAGCATTCCTAAATGGACGGCCTCTACCATGCTGAAACTGACCTCTCGAAGGAGCACCGTTATAACTACCAGATCCTCGAGGACTCTTGGCATCCCTCTCCTGGCGACAAACAGACTCAATCTCATGAGCAATGTCCACAACCTCCTCGAAATTCACACCAATCACCCTCTCCCTGGTCATAAGAATGTGAAGTTAATAAGTGAGGCCATCAACAGACCTCCTAATCCTCTCTATATCTGTCGGAACCAACCAAATCGCATGACGAGCTAACTCGGAGAACCTCATATCATACTGCGTTACAGTCAACTCTCCCTAACACAACCACTCAAACTGCCTGCGCAGCTCCTCTCTGCGAGAATACGGCACATACTTCTCCAGAAAGAGAACGGAGAACTGCTGCCAGGTAAGGGGTGCTGCACCAACAAACTACGCCTCTCAAAAGCCTCCCACCAAGTGAAGGCAGCTCCAGAAAACTGATAAGTAATGAAAGCAACCCCGCTGGTCTCTAGAATACCCGATGTATGATAACGGTGATCATCACAAATAACGGTGCTAATTTTAACAGCAATTTGATGAAAGAGGTATGTCAACAGTTTAAGATTACACACCGCAATTCTACCCCATATCGTCCCAAGGTGAATGGAGCAGTTGAGGCAGCCAACAAAAATATAAAGAAGATACTTCGGAAAATGGAAGAGGGTTCTAGGCAGTGGCATGAAAAATTACCATTTGCATTGTTGGGTTATCGCACTATTGTCCGTACTTCAGTAGGGGCAACTCCTTATTTGTTGGTATATGGAACTGAAGCCTTAATACCTGCGGAAGTTGAAATCCCGTCCCTTCGGATTGTCGCTGAGGCTGAGATTGATGATGATGAGTGGGTCAAAACTCGTCTGGAGTAGTTGAACTTGATTGATGAAAAAAGATTGGTAGCTGTGTGTCATGGCTAGTTATATCAAAAGATAATGGCAAGAGCATACAACAAAAAGGTGCGTCCCCGGAAGTTTGAGGTGGTCCAGCAAGTGTTGAAACGCATCCTTCCACATCAGGCTGAGGCAAAAGGCAAGTTCGCCCCAAATTGGCAAGGGCCATTCATTGTAACCAGAGTATTATCCAATGGTGCTTTATGTTTAACAGATATCGAAGGAAAATGCATAGATATGGCTATTAATTATGATGCAGTAAAAAGATATTATGTATGATTTCTTTGGTATAATTGTTGATTGTTTGTATTTGGCATTATTTCGAAGATTGAAATAACGAAGGCAATTTGTTCTACTATCAAAACACTTTACCCTTTGTTTCCTTTTTTTAGCCTTATTTATTTTTTTCATACCCCTCTTTTAGAATCAATAACGAAAAAGAGAGAAAAAGAAAGAAAAGAAAAGAGAAAAGAAAAGAAGTGGAAAATATAACAAACAAGGAAATTCAGGTGTGAACTACGTTTGACCTGATCCCTGTTAAGGGTACGTAGGCAGCTTTACGGCTCGGTCATAGTAAAATAAAAGTCAAAAGATCCACAAGCAAGAAACTGGGGCAGAGATTGTATTTGTAATAAGAAATGTGATTCCAAAAATTGTAATTTTAAACCCATGTCAACTTATTTTGGGCCTTTGATACCCTTTCTTTCTAATCCCATCCAAAAGCCCACATTACGGTCCAAAGAAAGACCTTCTGATAAGTTTTCGAGAGATGACAAGTCGAGCAAATAAAGTGATTCATATCAGGGTAATACTCCGGTCCAAGCAGGGAAATTAATGAAAATGAGAGAGTCTTATTGGTGAAAACCTTCACAGGCACCCTAAGGCGACGGAAATTGAGAGAGATAAAATGAGAGAGTCTTATCGGTGAAAACCTTCACAGGCATCCTAAGGCGATGGGAGTTGAGAAACGAGAGAGTCTTATTAGTGAAAACCCCTCGAAGGGCACTATAAGGCGACAAGGAATTAAAAGGGGGCAAAAGAGATAAGCTTGATGGGATCCGTCAAGACATCAAGCAGAATAAAGATGTTGTTATGGCAAAAGAGGTGGGTTGCGGGACCTTTGAAATACAAAGTAGGGACATCAAAAAGATTAATTGATGTGAATAGACTGGGTTGATTAATCCAAAAATGCACGACATGACCATTGGGATCAGTTATACCATTCAGATAAGTTATTTTCTCTTCAAACAATTGTTCAGAAAGATTTTTCTTGTTCTATCTTTCAAAGTCATCGTTTTCCATTTCTTTTGATCAATAGTAGTTTGTTTTTAAGAAGGATTTTCAGAGCTAACTACCAGTTGCCAACATGGTGCAAGGTAAATGGGGATAAGACATGCGAGGGTAATGTGATGGGACGAGAAAGACGTCGTTGTAAGACCAAATGATGGATTGGTCTAAGTTTTCGGGGACAGTATGGAGCAAAGGTGGAAAACAACGGTTGAGAGGTTGGTGAATACAGAATCATCAAGAAGGTCGGAAGTTATCAGCCAAGTTTCAAGATGGCCGAACAACGCAGAGCATGGAAAAGAGCGAAAGGGAAAACCGTCCCCAGCAGGAGCATCCCCACATTTTAAACTAACAAATTCTCTTTGATTTTAAGCAGGGACAAGAAATGTTATTGATGACAGAAAGACATGCCACAAGAAAGATTGTCAAACTGGGGCAGAAAATTTTCTTTCATTTTTGAAATTTTTCTGAAAGTCAGGTACCCACTTGGGGAAGAAGGAAGATAACACAAGTTTGATGAAAAGCGGTACCCCCAGCAGTTTTCGGAAGTAGGCAAAACAAGTTTTAAAGAAAGCAATTTCAGGAAGAAGATAACACAAGTCTTAAGGGAAGTAGTTCCAGAGGAAGGAAAACACCAGCTTTAAGGGAAGTAGTCTTTGAAAGAGGAAAATAACATATTTTTGAATGAAACACAGGTGTTATCCCCAGCAGTTTTCAGAGGAATGAAACACCAGTTTTGAGGGAAGCAGTTCTGAAAGAAGATAATTCATGTTAGAAGGAAAATGGTTTAGGAGACAGGAAGGAACAACGGCAATAGAACACATTTTTAAGAAGTGTTGGAGTCAGGAGCTCGCCTGGAGAATGGAGGTTGTTATACGTTCAAGTTGTAGTCGACGTCAGGAGCCCGCCTAGATAATGGAGGCATTATCTTTAAAGTCATAATATAAATCAGGAGCCCGCCTAGAGAATGGAGGTGTTATATTTTCAATTCGAATTTCACAAGAAAGAAAGAAACATCAGAGGAAAGACAAGCCAACAAGAAAGCAAGGTAACAAGAGCAAGTTTGAAGATCTAGATAAGATTTTGTAATTCCTAGTTTAGTCTAGCTTCTTGTTTTCTTTTAGCATGGTGTAATAAGGAGGTCAGCAAGCAGGTAGCAGCAGCAGCAGCAATAGCAGTAACAACAAAACCACAGCTTCATGGTAGTCCCAGCTACCGAAACTTCCCGAACTACATTGACCTGATTATCTTTTAGTCAGGGATATGTAGGAAACCTTTGAATCAGAGGTTCAGTCAAATCTTTCAAAAATGCTTCACACGGAGTAGTCGAACGGGCAAAAATCGCTCGTATCCGCTCACTTTATTTTTGCACGCATGTTTCCGGACAAAGAGGGGCAGCTGTGAGCACGTGATTTTTGCCCTACAAGAACTACTCCCAAAAATTCAAAATAAAATAGTTTTGTGTTGCTGGTGATTTATTTGTATTTCTATGTGCATGTTTATTTTTACTTTAATTAAGAAAAAATACAAAATATGTGTTGCATGTGCATTTAAGATTTAATTTTACAATTAGGAATTAATTAAACAATATTTGGATTTGCGAGAATGAAAATCACAAAAATATGTACTTGGCATTTTTTAGCATTTAATCTCCAATTGTGTGATTTTATTTTAGTTGGTATTTAATTGTGTGTGATAATTGTTATTAGAAATTAATTAGTATTTTAATTTGGGTTATAATTTAATTTAGAATTTTAGTTTTATTAATTAGGAAATGAAAGAAAAATAAGGAAAAGGAACAAAATGGAAATCGGACTTGGCCAAATTGGCCACAGCCCAATACTCGCCCCAATCCAGTCCACCCCCAGCATCGAAGAAACGACGCCGTTTCAAGCCTGTCGATCCAGGCCGTTCATTTTATTTAATCCAACGGCCGCAAATCGCCCCCATGCCCCGACCCATTCCCATCCAAAGACCGATCCGGTCTCGAGGTAAACGAAACGACACCGTCTCTTTAAGTGAGTTGATCCAAGCCGTCGATCTCAATTGATCTAACAGCTATGATCAAATCACTTCCCCATATATATAAGCCCAAACCATACCCCGCCCCCAAGCCAAACCCCCCCTCACCTCTTCGTCTCTAAGCCTTAGAGACCAAACGAACCCTCCGCCCCTTACCACTGTGCTCCGCCCACCGGAAATCGCCTCATGGCGGTTCCAGTGGTCCAAACAGCCCCAAAATTACACCACAGCCTCCCCACGACGTCCTCTTTCCAAATCTCGAATCAGTACCAGATGCTTCGAATCTTAGATCGAAGAATCGAACCAGACCCTAATCCGTCCAATGGCCACCAAGTTCACACCCCAGCTTCCCCTCGACCTCCCCAACCTAACCCCTCTAACCATCACCCTCGAATCATGGCTGAGTGCTTCGAATCTTAGATCGAAGGCAAGACCTCAAACCTACCCAATCAGTCCCAAATTAACACCATACTACCACCTGACTTCCCTCGTCCCTAATCTAACACCACCATCATTCAAATCAAGCTGGATGCTTTCGAATTTGAAGTCAACCCCACGAACCCTAAAAGAACCAAGCTAGGGGATCGATACACAGTAGAAAACGGAGGTCGTAATCGACCTTAGTCGTATGTTCTCAGTCGAGAACACTCGATTAAGGTCCATTTCAGTTTCAGATTCAAGTTGAAGCTTCGAGTAGGACGAATTCGTTTGGTCTGAGATTCTGAGGTATTTCTTCTCTTTTCTTTTGTTTATTTTTTATTGTTGTTATTGTTTGCCTAATTAGGTTTCGTTGTAATCCATCATTTTGTCAAGTAGTTCTTCCTCCTCTTTCGGACCTTTTTCTTGGTCCAGTTTTCTTTTGTTGATTAGCATATGCTATAAATTGTTGAGTCGATTAAATAGTTTCGTCGCTTAGTCCGTTCATGTTTGTAGTTTAGTAGTCCTCGTCAAGTTATTTGATGTTGATTGACTCATTTTGTAATCCTTAGATTCCTAGCTTCAAGGCTCATCAATAGTATGCTTTCTGTTCCTACATCTTTGTTTTAATGTTATTCATTTAATTTGAGTTTCGAGCATAAACTGCGGTCTGAGTTTGATGAATTGAATCCTAAGGTTGTCATGTTCAAGGTCTGATATGAATCTATTATTGATTTAAATTCAGTTCTGGTGTGATAGCATTGATTAGGAGTTAGTTTCATGTGGTTAATTAGTTAATTGTTAGGTGGATTGGTTATAGATGATGGGTAGTAATCACAGGGGTTTCAGGGGTAATTTGGGAATTGAAAACTTGAAGAAATGGATAGTCTAAGTGTTCTGTCCACTAAGAACTAGTGTACCATTAACATAATGCATTTGTTTAATAATTAGTGGAGAACAAAATATAATGGTATAGGGAGGCTTAAAAGGAATTGATTAAAATATGTTGCTCATACCTGCTTGAACTTTAAATAAAGGAAAGCCAAGGGTTAATGAAAAAAAACATACTTTAGTGGAGCTCTAAAGAATATCATGGGCAGAATTAGTTTCTTAATTTTGCCTGAGTGTTCTTACGAGCTGGCAGGGTCAGTGTTTGGGTATAAATAGAGGGACTTAGGACAGAGTTAGGCCAAACCTGAAGAGGGCTAAAAAAGAGAGACAGAGTAGGGGCTGGAAAAGAAAAGAAGAAAATGAGGAGAGTTGGAGAGCTTAGGAGATTAAAAGGAGAACATTCTGAGAACTCTAAGGAGTAACGCTGTTCCATTGAGTGATTGGTGATTTCTAAAGTTTCCTTAAGGCTGAAACAATTTCTGGTTAGCTGATAGTTGAAATAAGTTGAAGTCAAGACAGGTTAAGGTCTTTTTTTGTTCATTTGTTTGAATCATTATTGGATAAGTGATTCGTTAGAGTGAGTTATAGGTAAGACCATTCCTACTCTAATAGGGATGAGCAAACAATTGTGAGTTATGTGCTAAACCAAATGAGAATTGAGCTATGTGTTAAAATCAGTGCTACAATAGCTTAAAAATGATGTCACTCTCGAGTGCAAAAATTAGAAATTATTCGTTTGATGCAAGTATGATTAAATCTGTAAATTAGCTCCCCCTCTACACCCATTGATCCAGTTGGACTGTCATGATCCCTGAGGCCTAAATAATTCTTGCCCTGGCTATGGAAGTTCAATTGATAGGATACTAGGTGTATGAACCATTGCGGGCTCAGGCGGCCCATTTTCTGTGAAATGAAACTTTGGTCGTGTATTGGAAATGTCCCGCTCTCTTTGTTCAACTCTGGGCCTTAACTGTTTGAAATCGAGCTATGTAATTTCGAATCTTTCACGCACATTAATTAACTAGGACTGCTTTCATTTTAGAGACGAATTAAATAGAAAATTATAGATTATTTTAGGATGGACCTTTAAAAATAATAAAAATAAGGCGAGCTTCGCCTAATAAAAATGCATAAATTGCGGGGCCCTCATGAGATGTATATATTCAAATCCTTAGAATTCAGGAACGGGTTGTTTAGCGAATTTCACGGCTTTCCCCAAAATAATAATGCGCTAGTCTCTTTAGGAGCGTATTTTAATAACATTGCCTCCTTAAACTCGGGTGCGCATTTATGTGACCCAAATCCAAACCTCAACGGAGTCGAGATGTGTCAACAACCACGGGTACATTGATGTGACGTGGTTCGAGACGCGTTTTTTTACGACGTTGCAATTCTCTTTTAAAATAATAATAATAAAGCGGTAAAAAGTTAGAATTTGCACATAGGTTCAACATGTATTAAAATCAGACAAATAAGCCGAATATGACAGTTGAGCGACCGTGCTAGAACCACGGAACTCGGGAATGCCTAACACTTTCTCCCGGGTTAACAGAATTCCTTACTCGGATTTCTGGTTCGCGGACTGTAATACAGAGTCAATCTTTTCCTCGATTCGGGATTCAACTGGTGACTTGGGACACCATAAATCTCCCAAGGGGCGACTCTGAATATTTAAATAAAAGCTTGTTTCGATTGTCCTTTAATTGGAAAAACTCTCTTACGCCCTTTTAGGTGGAGGTAAAAAGGAGGTGTGACAGCTCTGGCGACTCTACAGGGGACAACACCCAGAATCTCTGGTTCAGGGTTCAAGAATTCGAGCTTAGAATAATTGTTATTATTTGGCTTTACTTATTATCTGATTTTATTACATGTTTTGGTTTAAATGTGCAAAATGTTGCTTTTATCGCTTTGATATTATCTGAACTGTATATAAATTATTACGAAACCCTTCTCTTCTCATCTTCGGGGATGTGCTCACTGGTCGAGACTCCTTATTCTGTTAATGTCATACCTTGAAATAAGAAAGAGGCTCGGGCAAGTTACTAAGCCGGATGGCCTTTTGGTTCCTGGTACGTAGCCCCCTCCTCGACTCGAGTTGTCCGCTCGGGTATACAGTCTAGAACAAATACCCAGGTTATAAACCTAGAATAACTCAGCTTCATGCTGGATCCCTAGTAGGAACGTTTGTTTGCATCACGTGCATTTGACTTTGGAGGCTCAACACAGGGGTTGGGTCTGTCTATGACAGGTGTACCAAAAATGACAAAAGACCATCCTGATGCATCTTACTTGCTACTTGTGCATTTGTTTGCTTCGGACTTGCATGCTGACCAGCTTTTGAATATTTTGAGGAAAGAGAGATAGAGGTACGAGGGTTAAAGAGAGTTAATCGGCTGTTTTGAAAAAAAAACAATGTCCAAATAGTGTCGAAACTCTGCCGAATTTTTGAGAAAATGAAAAGAAAGAAAAGAAAAAAAAAAGAGAAAAAAAATAGTTTTATTTGCCAATGAAAAGAGTCTTGTTTTCAAAAGAAGTTTGTTTTATCGGCCCGAACTACGCCAGTTTGATTCTCACAGGGTGTGAGATACGTAGGCAACCCCCATCGGGTCCACCTTCACTTTTTGCGAAAATAGCCAAGAGAACAAAATCTTTACTTGAAAATAATCAGGGTGATGCCATTCTTGTTAGGAATATCCGAATGTCCCTAAAAGGGCGACGGAAGGCTATTTTTGCAAGAACAACCGCTTGTGGTCATTTTTTTAAGGCTTTCACCGGTTAGCCGACACAACCTTAAAATCTTCGACCCCAAGGTGCTGAAAGGCCGTATTGGCAAAATCGGGTTTTATTTTAAATAGAAAAATGTCCATGTTGTCCTTGAGTCAATTGAATCGTGATTTTTGCTTAACCACCCTAATAAATGTGCAGAATGAGCACAAGTCAGAATTTGCACATAACAATTGTGAACAAGATCCCTTTGGAGTTGCACATGTGGTGGGATGACTTGGGCGAATCAGGGCGCGACACAGTCAATCTATACCGGGGAGGCCTCACTGGGTTGTTGAAGATTAATCCTAGGGGAATATCATAAAGGCCTTGGTCGCATTCTGGGACCCGGCTCACAACGTATTTCACTTCTCGGATTTTGAACTTACCCCAACATTGGAAGAAATAGCCGGATACATCAGGAGTCCCAAATTTCTTCTGAGACACCAGTACCTGATTGCTCCGAGGGCTGTAGCCATACATAGGTTCCTAGACTCTTTGAAGATAAGCAGGGGGGTCCACAACCCAGACTTGGCAGCAGGATTTTGTACTTTGAAGTTTATATACAATAGATATGGTCACATATGGGGGTTCAACAAGCCAGAGAACAAAATCTGTAGCAAAAGAAAACCGCCTTAAGTGGGAAGAACATAGGTGTTTTGCATTCATGGTAGCCTTTTTGGGACTCCTGGTATTTCCTAGAAAAGACGGGAACATTGACATACGAGTATTTGGGGTTGTCAGCGCTTTGCTTACTCAGGCCAACAACACCCTCGCACCCATGATAGTAGCTGAAATCTTCCGCGCTCTCATAGCCTGCAAAGCCGGGGGAAACCTTTTTGAGGGGTGCAACGTGTTGCTGCAGATGTGGATGATCGAACACCTATGTCGTCGTCCTCAATTTATGAGTTATGGGTCAACGGAGAAAACGTGCATAGAGGAATTTCCTACGAGAATTGACGAAATCAACTTACTAGAAGGGGTCATAGAGTGGACAGCGCGCCTCCGTTCTGTCACTGCAAGCCAAATAGAATGGACATTTGGATGGTTGCCTGTGGATGAAATCATATATATGCCAGCCACTGGACCCCATTTCCTTTTGATGGGACTCAAGAGTATTCAGCCCTATGCCCCGTATCGAGTATTAAGGCAGTTGGAGAGATGCCAAATAGTTCCGAAAGATGAAGATCTTAGCGGCCAAGTGGTCGAGATCGGACCTAGCGGACAATTTCATGAAGCAGCAGTCCGACAAATTTGGAGCGAGTGTCAATACTTAACAGCAAATACATGTGTACGTGATCGGTCCAAAGGTGAAGTTTCGCCAAGATACTTTGCTTGGTATAGGAGAGAAATCGAGTTCAGGAGACCGGCCAAAAGACCCCATCTCCAGGAGTTCGTCAAGGCATCGCAAGAACAGTGGGATTGGTTGGCTAAAGAACATGGGTACAGGGTTACAATAGGCAAATTAGAGAAGCAAGTCATGGATTTGCAATTTGAGAAAGATCTGCAGGCCGCCGCAGATGAGGGCGAGAAAAAGAAACTAGCTAAAGAAAATGAGGCCCTCCGAGCTTAAATTTAGAAACTAAAAGTAGCGGCAGAAAATCCAGTTTGAAGTAACAGAGATGAAAAGCTCGTAGCTAACCTAAGGCAGAAAGTGAGTAACTATAGTTTCTATTTGAACAAAGCAGAAAGTGAACTGGCTGGGGCTCAAAAACAATTAGCCAAAAATGCAGATGAATGGGTATGCCTGGTTAAGCAGTTGAGAGAAAGGTACGACGATGAGGTCACGGGGTTGAAGAAAAGGGTCATCGCCATGAGAAACAAAATGATCAAACAAGCAAAAGACTTCAAGGTTGAAAGGGAACATTGTCACACGACATTGGCACAATTAGAAATAGACTTGCAACAACTTCAGGAACAAAACTATGCAGCCAAGCAAACCTTGGAGGCCAGGGCCCAGCAGATTGGGCGTTTGTTACAAGAAAAGGGCATCATAAGAGAGAAAATTAGAAACATCGCTGATTACATCATTATGAAGTGCCACATTTGTGAGGGTATGACCCGCACTACATTCTTTGCGGCAGTGATGACCTTTGTTAAAAAAATATTGAACAATTTGGACCGACTTTAAAGGGATCTTGCACATAGGCCCGTGGCGAGTCCGAATGATGTCCCACGGACACCAGGAGCATTGATGTACTCATAATTTTCCGTTTGAATTTGTATTTCCTTTTCTGTCAGAGTCTGTGAGTCATGTTGGGTTTGCATTTTCTTTTTGTTCCGAGTCTGCATTTCTTTAGAGTATGATAGCTTGATTTCGAAGTCTATTTGTCGTCTTTGCGTCAGAGTCTGTTGGTCTTTTGAAATTTGTTGATATTGAGTCTGTGTAATCGAAGCATCTGTTTTATAAAAGCTAACAAATCCCAAAAATGTTGTATTTACTTGAACACTTATCTGACAGAACTACGCACGGTCTGATTCATGCGGGGACATGATACGTAGGCAATCTCTATAGGATTCGACCACTACTAAAAGGGAAAAGGAAAAATAAAGAAGGATAGAATAAAGAATGTTTAAAAGAAGAGGCACAATTGTGAGAGGCCGGAATGACGCACGCAACCGAAGCAAATGCATGTTAGAAATGGTTAATTGCCTAGGTGCATTGCATCCCAACGTGTAATTGCATATGTGTTAAACTCTAAAAAAACTAATCAGTTTGTTGATTTCCAGAGAATTCAAGCAGTTAGTTTATTTAGAGGATACTGGCACATTATCATTACCAAACCAGATCAAAGGGACCAATACCAGAAATCATGTCTATCCCGGAGGTCGACACTAGTGTTGAGGTAGAGGAGTTGGACGTCAATAAAATGAAAGAGGAGATGTTCAAGCTTAAGCAACAGATGGCCGAAATGTACCGGGCCTGGTCCCAAGGGCAATCACCACCGTCTTACCCAGCCAACCCGGCTTTTACCCCACCATTAGCTCAGTCTCAAGATCATCCCGCCACCAATCCAGGTTTTCCCATTTATCAACACTACCATGGCACTACTTCTCATATGCCGCAAGCTCCACCACCAAAATCGATTCCCTTCCCTCCTCCGCCAGTCACCCCTGTCTTTGTGACATCTCCACCAGCTGCACTCCATAGATCCCCGAGTGAACCCGTGTTCCAAGCTCAGGACAACTAGTATTATCCCCCGGAACCCACCTTCAAAGCTCCCGAAACCTACCTCTACGATCCACGTTCTGATCCCCCGAGAGAAACTAAGAGACCAGCCAAAAATCCCGAACATGAAGGGATGTTTAGAAAAATGAAAAGCATAGAACAATCCTTTAGGGATATGAGAGGGCTAAGAGGTCAGGTAAGCGTGGCTTACAAAGATCTGTGTTTATTCCCAAATGTACAACTATCGACAGGGTTCAAAATGCCCAAATTCGACTTGTACAACGGACACGGTGATCCGGTGGCTCATTTGAGAGGTTTTTGCAGTAAGATGAGGGGAACCGGAGGAAAGGATGAATTGCTAATAGCTTACTTCAGTCAGAGTTTGAGCGGAGCAGCATTGGAGTGGTACACCCGCCAAGATCACGGAAGATGGTACACATGGGATGATCTGGAACAAGCATTCGCTTGTCACTTTCAGTATAATCTTGAAATCATTCCAGACCGACTATCTTTGACTAAACTAGAGAAGAAGCACAGTGAAAGCTTTAGAGAATATGGTTTCCGGTGGATGGAGCAACCAGCAAGGGTAGATCCCCCTATGAAAGAGAGCGAGATGGTTGATTACTTTTTGCAGGCTTTGGAGCCAACTTACTTTGGTCATTTGGTGTCCGTAATTGGCAAGTCTTTTAATAAGGTTGAAAAAATGGGAGGCATGGTCGAAGAGGGGCTTAAGTCCAACAAAATCATGAGTTATTCAGCGATCAAGGCAACCACTCAGGCCATTCAAAGCGGCACTTGGGGTGTACTTGGGAAGAAGAAGAAAGAAGATATCACGACTGTTGAGTCCAGAGCTTGGTTCGGATCTAGAGGCCCGTCACCCTACTATATCCAACCACGACCCTACCACCAAAATTACCCCCACACTCCAGATAGCCCTCCACAACATTACTACCCACCGCCAGATCCCCATTTTTCCGTCCATCATGCACAAACCTATACCCAAACTCCGGCATACGCTCAATGGCATGCGCCGGCTCCACAAAATCCATACCCAGCTCCACAAAACACATATCCACCCTCAAGGGCCTACATAAATCCCCTCCCCCCGGGACAGGTTTCCGACCAAACCAAGCCCTCAAGAATGAGAGGTCACAGAAGCAAAAAACTTTCACTCCACTGGGGGAATCATATACCAGTCTTTTCCACAGATTGAGGCAGTTGGGCATGTTGAATCTAATTGAGCCTAAAATGAGAAATCCTCCCCCTAGAAATCTTGACCACTCGGTGAGTTGTGAGTACTGTTCAGGGGTCCCTGGGCATGATACAGAGAAGTGTTGGAAACTAAAAACAGTTGTGCAAGAGCTTATTGATACTCATCGGATCGAGGTTCAAGCCCCAGAAGCACCAAATATCAATCAGAATCCACTGCCAACTCACCATGAGACACACATGATTGAGTTGATACCCAAAGAGGGGGAGCCCAGGAAGCCCTCACAGACGGTAATGATGATCCGTTCCAGCGAAACCAGCTCAAAGGAAAAAGTAAC
This sequence comes from Nicotiana sylvestris, assembly GCF_000393655.2. Classification (NCBI taxonomy): domain Eukaryota; kingdom Viridiplantae; phylum Streptophyta; class Magnoliopsida; order Solanales; family Solanaceae; genus Nicotiana; species Nicotiana sylvestris. Next base: position 149,473,514 of record NC_091062.1, on the reverse strand, counting down.
CAGTGGGAAATCAGTGGCCCAGTTGAGAGGGGTAGATGATAAGCCAGCTGTGGTAGCCGAGAGAGGGTCGTCAAGCATTATTGCAGTGAAACCAGAGAAAGCTAAAGTGGTAGTACCAGGGGTTGCAAGTAAACCTGTTGTGGTCATGAAGGGTTCTCGCACAAAGCCTGTTATTATAAAACCAGTAACTCAGCTCCCAGTAATCAACAGCAAGGCTGTTCCTTGGAATTATGAACAGGTGACGGTGATTTACACAGGGAAAGAAATCAAGGAAGAAGTTTACGAAGAACAAGGTTTGACTCACTCAGGAAGGTGTTTTACTCCCGAGGAGTTAAGAAGAACTAAAAATGATCCAACGCCGGTGAAGAAAGCTGTAACTAAAGAAGTGACAGAGGAATTTCTGAGGAGAATGAAAGTGCATGACTATTCTGTTGTAGAACAGTTGAGGAAAACACCTGCTCAGATTTCATTACTCTCATTGCTAATCCATTCAGATGAGCACCGCCAATCACTGATGAAAATCTTGAATGAGGCCCATGTTCCCGACAATATCTCGGTAAACGATCTGGAAAAGATAGCTAACAAGATTTTTGAAGTAAATAGAGTCACTTTTTCCGATGACGAATTGTCGGTAGAGGGTACTGAGCATAACAAAGCCCTTTACCTGACAGTGAAATGCGAGGATGTCGTGGTTACCCGGGTATTGGTTGAAAATGGTTCAAGTGCGAACATCTGTCCTCTCTCCACTCTAAGCAAGCTGAAAGTAGAAGAGGAGAGGATCCATAAGAACAGTATCTGTGTGTAGGGATTTGACGGCGGAGGCAAACACTCAGTCGGGGACATAATGTTGAAGCTGACCATAGGTCTAGTAGAATTCACAATGGAATTCCAAGTGTTGGATATAGCTGTTTCCTACAATTTGCTATTAGGGCGACCGTGGATTCACGCCGCTAAAGCGGTGCCATGAACATTCCATCAGATGGTCAAGTTTGAATGGGACAGACAGGAAATAGTGGTGCACGGAGAAGATAATTTGTGCGCTCACAACAGCACCATTGTGCCATTCATTGAAGTGGAAGATGACAAGGGACTATGGGTCTACCAAGTTTCTGACGCAATGTCAGTCGAGAAAGTTCTAGAGGGGAAATGTATCCCGAATCCAAATATAAACGTCGCATCAGTCATGGTAGCGTATGAAATGTTGAAGAATGGTTTTGTACCAGGAAAGGGTTTGGGATCAGCATTGCAAGGCATCATACAGCCCGTGTCTCTTCCTGAAAACTTAGGAACATTTGGTCTAGGATTCAAGGCCACAGCCGCAGACATAAAAAGAGCCAGGAAATTGAAACAGAGGGCATGGGTCTTTCCAAAGCCGGTCCCACATCTTTCCAGATCATTTGTCAAGTCCGGTATGAGGAGTCGCCCAGTAACAGCAATTCCCAGTTCTGTGATTGATCCTGACAAGGAGTTAATTGAAAGATTTGAGAAGTTGTTCGACAGTGTGAACATGGTGGAAATTGGAGAAGGTTCTAGCAAGGCGGAAGTGCAATTTGTCGAGCCAAAAACAAAGCTTAACAATTGGAAGGCTACCCCTCTCCCTACTCGGAAGGAGTCTTGTTCTTTTTATGCTGGTTCTAATGACATGTCATGCATAAGGAATCCTCAGCCTAGTCTTAAATATCAATCTGATTACGAAATATTAGTTCAAGAAGTAGATTGTGATTACGAATCAGAATACGATGATGAGGATTAAGCCTTCGAAGAGATTAGTAAGGAGTTAATTCACTTCGAAGAAAAACCCAAACCCAACCTAAATGATACAGAAGTTGTCAATTTAGGGGACACGGATAATGTACGAGAGACTAAAATAAGTGTCTACCTCGAGCCAGAGATCCAGGAAGATTTAATCAAATCACTCATCGAGTACAAAGATGTTTTTGCATGGTCATATGGTGACATGCCGGGTTTGAGCACTGATTTAGTGGTCCACAAATTGCCTACTTATCTAGTATTCCCTCCCGTCAAGCAAAAGTTGAGGAAGTTCAAAACTGATATGAGCATGAAGATTAAAGAAGAAATTACCAAACAGCTGGATGCAAAGGTTATCCGGGTCACTCGATATCCTGTTTGGTTGGCTAATGTTGTGCCTGTGCCGAAGAAGGATGGCAAGATCAGAGTATGCGTCGATTACCACAATCTCAACAAAGCAAGTCCGAAGAATAACTTCCCACTACCTAATATCCACATTCTGATCGACAATTGTGCCAAGCGCGAGATTGGATCTTTTGTGGATTGCTATGCCGGGTATCATCATATTTTAATGGACGAAGAAGATGCGGAAAAGGCAGCCTTCAACACGCCATGGGGAACTTATTGCTACCGAGTAATGCCATTTGGGTTGAAGAATGTTGGGGCAACTTATATGAGAGCAATGACTATTGTGTTTCATGATATGATACACAACGAGATTGAGGTATATGTAGATGATGTGATCATAAAATCAAAACATCAGGCCGACCACGTCGAGGATCTGAGGAAATTCTTCCAGAGGCTACGCAGGTACAACCTCAAGCTTAACCCCGCCAAGTGTGCATTTGGTGTTCCATCCTAAAAACTGTTAGGACTCATAGTCAATCGGTGAGGCATCGAGTTGGACCCATCAAGGATCAAATCCATACAAGAATTGCCCCCTCCGAGGAACAAGACTGAAGTGATGAGTCTGTTAGGAAGGCTGAACTACATCAGCAGGTTTATTGCTCAGCTCACGACAACTTGTGAGCCTATTTTCAAGTTGTTGAAGAAGGACGCTGCGATCAAGTGGGCTGATGAGTGTCAAGAAGCGTTTGATAAGATAAAAGATTACTTGACAAACCCACTTGTGCTGGTTCTGCCAGAACCAGGGAGACCTTTGATTCTTTACTTGACAGTCTTAGAAAATTCATTTGGTTGTGTACTAGGGCAGCATGACGTCACCGGCAGGAAAGAACAAGCCATCTATTATCTTAGCAAGAAGTTCACAGCTTATGAGGTTAAGTACACTCACCTGGAAAGGACATGTTGCGCCCTAACTTGGGTGGCACAGAAATTGAAACATTACTTGTCATCCTACACTACCTACCTCATTTCGCGTTTGGATCCGTTGAAGTATATCTTTCAAAAGCCTATGCCGACAGGAAGACTTGCAAAATGGCAGATTTTGCTCACAGAGTTTGACATAATCTATGTGACTCGGACTGCGATGAAAGCCCAAGCATTGGCTGATCGTTTGGCCGAGAACCCGATCGATGAAGAGTATGAGCCACTGAGGACTTATTTTCCTGATGAAGAGGTGATGCATATTGATGAACCAGAACAGGCCGAAAAACCAGGCTAGAAACTTTTCTTTGATGGGGCTGCTAACATGAAAGGAGTCGGAATAGGAGCTGTGCTTATTTCTGAAACAGGGCATCACTATCCTGTTATGGCTCAGCTGCGGTTTTATTGCACCAACAATATGGCTGAATACGAGGCATGCATTTTGGGTTTGAGGCTAGCTGCAGACATGAATGTTCGGGAAGTTCTGGTCTTGGGAGACTCGGATCTTCTGGTGCACCAAATTCAAGGAGAATGGGAAACGCGAGATCTGAAGCTCATACCATACTGACAATGCTTGCATGATCTTTGTCAACGGTTTAGATCAGTGGAGTTCAGGCATATTCCAAGGGTTCATAATGAGGTCGCCGATGCTTTGGCTACCCTAGCGTCAATGCTGCACCATCCGGACAAAGCCTATGTCGATCCTTTGCACATTCAAGTACGAGATCAGCATGCTTACCGCAACATGATTGAAGAAGAATTTGATGGAGAACTGTGGTTCCATGATATCAAGGAATACATCAGAATGGGGATATACCCAGTGCAAGCCACGGGGGATCAAAAGAGAACAATTCGACGATTGGTAAGATGATTTTTCTTGAGTGGAGGAGTTTTGTATAAAAGAACACCAGACCTGGGATTGTTAAGATGCATAGATGCTAGACAAGCTACGTCTGTCATGTCCGAAGTAAATTCAGGAGTCTGTGGACCACATATGAGCGGATATGTGTTGGCAAAGAAAATTCTCCGAACGGGTTATAATTGGCTCACCATGGAGCGAGATTGTATTAGTTTTGTGCGCAAATGTCATCAGTGCCAGATACACGGAGATTTGATTCATTCTCAGCCACCGAAATTACACACAATGTCAGTGCCATGGCCCATCGTCGCTTGGGGCATGGATATCATTGGACCAATTGAGCCAGCAGCATCCAACGGGCATAGGTTCATTCTAGTAGCCATTAATTATTTCACCAAATGGGTTGAGGCAAAAACTTTCAAGTCTGTGACCAAGAAAGCAGTGGTCAATTTTGTTCACTCAATATCATCTGTCGATTTGGAATCTCGAAGGTGATCATCACAGATAACGGTGCTAATCTTAACATCAATTTGATGAAAGCGGTATGTCAACAGTTTAAGATTACACACCGAAATTCTACCCCATATCGTCCCAAGGCGAATGGAGCAGTTGAGGCAGCCAAAAAAAACATAAAGAAGATACTTCGGAAAATGGTAGAGGGTTCTAGGCAGTGGCATGAAAAATTACCATTTGCGTTGTTGGGTTATCGCACTACTGTCCGTACTTCAGTAGTGGTAACTCCTTATTTGTTGGTATATGGAACTGACGCCGTAATAACTGCGGAAGTTGAAATCACGTCCCTTCGGATTGTCGCTAAGGATGAGATTGATGATGATGAGTGGGTCAAAACCGTCTGGAGCAGTTGAACTTGATTGATGAAAAAAGATTGGTAGTTGTGTATCATGGCCAGTTATATCAAAAGAGAATGGCAAGAGCATACAACAAAAATGTGCGTCCCCGGAAGTTTGAGGTGGGCCAGCAAGTGCTAAAATGCATCCTTCCACATAAGGCTGAGGCAAAAGGCAAATTCGCCTCAAATTGGCAAGGGCCATTCATTATAACCAGAGTATTGTCCAATGGTGCTTTATGTTTAACAGATATCGAAGGAAAATGCATAGACATGGCTATCAATTCTGATGCAGTAAAAAGATATTATGTATGATTTCTTTGGTATAATTGTTGATTGTTTGTATTTGGTATTATTTCGAAGATTGAAATGACGAAGGCAATTTGTTCTACTATCTAAACACTTTATCCTTTGTTTCCTTTTTTTAGCCTTATTTATTTTTTTCATACCCCTCTTTTGGAATCAATAACGAAAAAGAGAGAAAAAGAAAGAAAATAAAAGTAGTGGAAAATATAACAAACAAGGAAATTCAGGTGTGAACTACGTTTGACCTGATCCCTGTTAAGGGTACGTAGGCAGCTTTACGGCTTGGTCATAGTAAAATAAAAGTCAAAAGATCCCCAAGCAAGAAACTGGGGCAGAGGTTGTATTTGTAATAAGAAATGTGATTCCAAAAGTTGTAATTTTAAACCCATGTCAAATTATTTTGGGCCTTTGATACCTTTTCTTTCTAATCCCATCCAAAAGCCCACATTACGGTCCAAAGAAAGACCTTCTGATAGTTTTCGAGAGATGACAAGTCGAGCAAATAGAGTGATTCATATCAGGGTAATACTCCAGTCCAAGCAGGGAAATTAATGAAAATGAGAGAGTCTTATTGGTGAAAACCTTCACAGGCACCCTAAGGCGACGGAAGTTGAGAGAGATAAAATGAGAGAGTCTTATCGGTGAAAACCTTCACAGGCACCCTAAGGCAACGGGAGTTGAAAAACGAGAGAGTCTTATTAGTGAAAAACCCTCGAAGGGCACTATAAGGCGACAAGGAATTAAAAGGGGGCAAAAGAGATAAGCTTGATGGGATCCGTCGAGACATCAAGCAGAATAAAGATGTTGTTTTGGCAAAAGAGATGGGTTGCGGGACCTTTGAAATACAAAGTAGGGACATCAGAAAGATTAATTGATGTGAATAGACTGGGTTGATTAATCCAAAAATGCACGACATGACCATTGGGATCGGTTATACCATTCAGATAAGTTATTTTCTCTACAAACAATTGTTCCGAAAGATTTTTCTTGTTCTATCTTTCGAAGTCATCGTTTTCCATTTCTTTTGATCAATAGTAGTTTGTTTTTAAGAAGGATTTTCAAAGCTAACTACCAGTTGCCAACATGGTGCAAGGTAAATGGGGATAAGACATGCGAGGGTAATGTGATGGGACGAGAATGACGTCGTTGTAAGACCAAATGATTGATTGGTCTAAGTTTTCGGGGACAGTATAGAGCAAAGGTGGAAAACAACGGTTGAGAGGTTGGTAATACAGAATCATCAAGAAGGTCGGAAGTTATCAGCCAAGTTTCAAAATAGCCGAACAACACAGAGCATGGAAAAGAGCGAAAGGGAAAACCGTCCCCAGCAGGAGCATCCCCACGTTTTAAACTAACAAATTCTCTTTGATTTTAAGCAGGGACAGGTAATGTTATTGATGACAGAAAGACACGCCACAAGAAAGATTGTCAAACTGGGGCAGAAAATTTTCTTTCATTTTGAAAATTTTTTGGAAGTCAGGTATTCACTTGGGGAAGAAGGAAGATAACACAAGTTTGATGAAAAGCGGTACCCCCAGCAGTTTTCGGAAGAAGTCAAAAACAAGTTTTAAAGAAAGCAATTTCAGGAAGAAGATAACACAAGTCTTAAGGGAAGTAGTTCCAGAGGAAGGAAAACACCAGCTTTAAGGGAAGTAGTCTTTGAAAGAGGAAAATAACATATTTTTGAATGAAACACAGGTGTTATCCCCAGCAGTTTTCAGAGGAATGAAACACCAGTTTTGAGGGAAGCAGTTCTGAAAGAAGATAATTCAAGTTAGAAGGAAAATGGTTCAGGAGACAGGAAGGAACAACGGTAATAGAACGCATTTTTAAGAAGTTGTTGAAGTCAGGAGCTCGCCTGGACAATGGAGGTTGTTATACGTTCAAGTTGTAGTCGAAGTTAGGAGCCCTCCTGGATAATGGAGGCATTATCTTTTAAGTCATAATAGAAATCAGGAGCCCGCCTGGAAAATGGAGGTGTTATATTTTCAAGTTGTAGTCGAAGTCAGGAGCCCGCCTGGAGAATGGAGGTATTATCTATTTAAGTCGTAGTAGAAGTCAGGAGCCCGCCTGGAGAATGGAGGTATTATCTTTTTAAGTCGTAGTAGATGTCAGGAGCCCGTCCGAAGAGCGGAGGGTTACAACAAAAATCCCCAGCATAAACTCAAGTGCAGAAGTCAAAACAAGGCAACAATGGTGAAAGGAAGATAATTCGCATGTCGAAGGAGAAACAATTCGAATTTCACAAGAAAGAAAGAAACATCAGAGGAAACACAAGACAACAAGAAAGCAAGGCAACAAGAGCAAGTTTGAAGATCTAGATAAGATTTTTTAATTCCTAGTTTAGTATAGCTTCTTGTTTTCTTTTAGCATGGTGTAATAAGGAGGTCAGTAAGCAGGTAGCAGCAGCAGCAATAGCAGTAACAACAAAACCACAGCTTCATGGTAGTCCCATCTACTAAAACTTCCCGAACTACATTGACTTGATTCCCTTTTAGCCAGGGATATGTAGGAAACCTTTGAAGCATAGGTTCGGTCAAATCTTTCAAAAATGCTTCACACACAGTACCCGAACGGGTAAAAATCGCTCGTATCCGCTCACTTTATTTTTGCACGAAAACTCTTCATGTTTCCGGACAAAGAGGGGCAGCTGTGAGCACGTGATTTTTGCCCTACAAGAACTACTCCCAAAAATTCAAAATAAAATAGTTTTGTGTTGCTGGTGATTTATTTGTATTTCTATGTGCATGTTTATTTTTACTTTAATTAAGAAAAAATACAAAATATGTGTTGCATGTGCATTTAAGATTTAATTTTACAATTAGGAATTAATTAAACAATATTTGGATTTACGAGAATGAAAATCACAAAAATATGTACTTGGCATTTTTTTAGCATTTAATCTCCAATTGTGTGATTTTATTTTAGTTGGTATTTAATTGTGTGTGATAATTGTTATTAGAAATTAATTAGTATTTTAATTTGGTTTATAATTTAATTTAGAATTTTAGTTTTATTAATTAGGAAATGAAAGAAAAATAAGGAAAAGGAACAAAATGGAAACCGGACTTGGCCAAATTGGCCACAGCCCAATTCTTACCCAAAAATCAGCCCAATACTCACCCCAATCCAGTCCACCCCCAGCATCGAATAAACGACACTATTTCAAGCCTATCGATCCAGGTCGTTCATTTCATTTAATCCAACGACCGCAAATCGCCCCCATGCCCCGACCCATTCCCATCCAAAGACTGATCCGGTCTCGAGGTAAATGAAACAACACCGTCTCTTTAAGTGAGTTGATCCAAGCTGTCGATCTCAATTTATCTAACGGTTGGGATCAAATCACTTCCCCACATATATAAGCCCAAACCATGCCCCGCCGCCAAGCCAAACCCCCCTAACCTCTTCGTCTCTAAGCCTTAGAGACCAAACGAACCCTCCGCCCCTTACCACCGTGCTCCGCCCACCGGAAATCGCCTCACGGCGGTTCCGGTGGTCCAAATAGCCCCAAAATTACACCACAACCTCCCCACGATGACCTCTTTCCAAATCCCGAATCAGTTTTCCTCAAATCAGTACCAAACGCTTCGAATGTTAGATCGAAGAATCGAACCAAACCCTAATCTGTCCAATGGCCACCAAGTTCACACCCCAGCTTCCCCTCGACCTCCCCAACCTAACCCCTCTGACCATCACCCTCGAATCATGGCCGACTGCTTCGAATCTTAGATCGAAGGCAAGACCTCAAACCTACCCAATCAGTCCCAAATTAACACTATACCACCACCTGACTTCCCTCGTCCCTAATCTAGCACCACCATCATTCGAATCAAGCTGGATGCTTTCGAATTTGAAGTCAACTCCACGAATCCTAAAAGAACCAAGCTAGGGGATCGATACACAGTAGAAAACGGAGGTCGTAATCGACCTTAGTCGTGTGTTCTCAGTCGAGAACACTCGATTAAGGTCTATTTCGATTTCAGAATCAAGTTGAAGCTTCGAGTAGGACGAATTCGTTTGGTCTAAGATTCTGAGGTATTTCTTCTCTTTTCTTTTTTTTATTTTTTATTGTTGTTATTGTTTGCCTAATTAGGTTTCGTTGTAATCCATCATTTTGTCAAGTAGTTCTTCCTCCTCTTTCGGACCTTTTTCTTGGTCTAGTTTTCTTTTGTTGATTAGCATATGCTATAAATTGTTGAGTCGATTAAATAGTTTCGTCGCTTAGTCCGTTCATGTTTTTAGTTTAGTAGTCCTCGTCAAGTTATTTGATGTCGATTGACTCATTTTGTGATCCTTAAATTCCTAGCTTCAGGGCTCATCATTAGTATGCTTTCTGTTCCTACATCTTTGTTTTAATGCTATTCATTTAGTTTGAGTTTCGAGCTTAAACTGCAGTCTGAGTTTGATGAATTGAATCCTAAGGTTGTCATGTTCAAGGTCTGATATGAATCTATCATTGATTTAAATCCAGTTCTGGTGTGATAGCGTTGATTAGGAGTTAGTTTCATGTGGTTAATTAGTTAATTGTTAGGTGGATTAGTTATAGATGATGGGTAGTAATCACAGGGGTTTCAGGGGTAATTTGGGAATTAAAAACTTGAAGAAATGGGTAGTCTGAGTATTCTGTCCACTAAGCACTAGTGTACCATTAACATAATGCATTTGTTTAATAATTAGTGGGGAACAAAACATAATGGTATAGGGAGGCTTTAAAGGAATTGATTAAAATATGTTGCTCATACCTGCTTGAACTTTAAATAAAGGAAAGACAAGGGTTAATGAAAAAAAAACATACTCTAGTGGAGCTCTAAAGAATATCATGGGCAGAATTAGTTTCTTAATCCTGCCTGAGTGTTCTTACGAGCTGGCAGGGTCAGTGTTTGGGTGTAAATAGAGGGACTTAGGACAAAGTTAGGCCAGACCTGAAGAGGGCTAAAAAAGAGAGACAGAGTAGGGGGCTGGAAAAGAAAAGAAGAAAAAGAGGAGAGTTGGAGAGCTTAGGAGATTGAAATGAGAACATTCCGAGAACTCTAAGGAGTAACATTGTTCCATTGAGTGATTGGTGATTTCTAAAGTTTCCTTAAGGCTAAAACAATTTCTGGTTAGCTGATAGTTGAAATAAGTTGAAGTCTATACAGGTTAAGGTCTTTTTTTGTTCATTTGTTTGAATTGAAAGTGTTTTCCTGGGTTGGTATTTCACTTTTCTGGGTTGGAATTTGATTGAAAATTGTTGTTGATCACTGCGCTTGCTACTGTCTTGATGCTGCTGTTTTCTTCTTAAACTGCAAGCTCACTTGTCCTTATTTTGATTGTTGTAATCAGGTACACATTTGAACCTGTTTTGGTGTAATTTCTCCAGTGGAATGGAAAGGCAATTGCTGTTTGACATTCATTAAAGCTTTACTGCTTTTTTTTTTAGTTTATTATGATACAGTTAGCTTTAAGATTTGCATGATAAATTTGTGCATTAATGCGCCTGTAAGGGACTAGTTGGATTATTAACATGCTATGTACTGTTTTGTAACTTGTGTACACTAGGTACCTGTATAATTAGGATTGTTGTTTAACCGATTTGAGTTGTTTTGAATTATGATGGACTGTTAACTCTAATATGTAACTCATTTCTGTTGAAATCAAGTCCATAGTGTCAAATAGTTTCACTGTTCGGGTTAATTGCTCGCCACACCAAAAATCAAAGGCAAATCACAGCACATAGGTGCATATTCACGTTAGTCCAGGTCACGTATGTTTAGTTTCGAATTGGAAATTATCCATGACTCCATGTGTGATTTAAATCATTATTGGATAAGTGATTCGTTAGAGTGGGTTATAGGTAAGACCATTCCTACTCTAATAGGGATGAGAAAACAATTATGAGTTATGTGCTAAACCAAATGAGAATTGAGCTATGTGTTAAAATCAGTGCTACAATAGCTTTAAAATGATGTCAATCTCGAGTGCAAAAATTAGAAATTATGCGTTTGATGCAAGTATGATTAATTCTGTAAATTAGCTCCCCCCTTACACCCATTGATCCAGTTGGGCTGTCATGATCCCTGAGGCCTAAATAATTCTTGCCCTGGCTATGGAAGTTCAATTGATAGGATACTAGGTGTATGAACCATGGCGGGCTCAGGCGGCCCATTTTCTGTGAAATGAAACTTTGGTCGTGTATTGGAAATGTCCCGCTCTCTTTGTTCAACTCTGGGGCTTAACTGTTTGAAATCGAGCTATGTAATTTCGGATCTTTCACGCACATTAATTAACTAGGACTGATTTCATTTTAGAGACGAATTAAATAGAAAATTATAGATTATTTTAGGATGGACCTTTAAAAATAATAAAAATAAGGCGAGCTTCGCCTAATAAAAATGCATAAATTGTGGGGCCCTCATGAGATGTATATATTCAAATCCTTAGATTTCAGGAACAGGTTGTTTAGCGAATTTCACGGCTTTCCCCAAAATAATAATGCGCTTGTCTCTTTAAGCGCGTATTTTAATAACATTGCCCCCTTAAACTCGGGTGCGCATTTATGTGACCCAAATCAAAACCTCAACGGAGTCGAGATGTGTCAACAACCACGGGTACATTGATGTGACGTGGTTCGAGACGCATTTTTTTACGACGTTGCAATTCTCTTTTAAAATAATAATAATAAAGCGGTAAAAAGTTAGAATTTGCACATAGGTTCAACATGTATTAAAATCAGACAAATAAGCCGAATATGACAATTGAGTGACCGTGCTAGAACCACGGAACTCGGGAATGCCTAACACCTTCTCCCGGGTTAACAAAATTTCTTACTCGTATTTCTGGTTCGCGGACTGTAATACAGAGTCAATCTTTTCCTCGATTTGGGATTCAACCGGTGACTTGGGACACCATAAATCTCCCAAGTGGCGACTCTGAATCTTTCAATAAAATCCCGTTTCGATTGTCCTTTAATTGGAAAAACTCCTTTACGCCCTTTCGGGTTAAGGTAAAAAGGAGGTGTGACACCTACGCTGCTCGTCCTTTGGCATGGCAGAAACTACATAGTCTTGAGCAGCTGCAACCGGCTGGGCTGGATGTGCCCCCGGTGTCTGAAGTCCATGCACAACCTGCTCAGGTGTGCGAGCAGCAGGAGTCTGAGTGCCTCCCCCGGCCTGAGAAGTAGTTGTGGCTGTAGTAACTGAGACCACCTGAGCTAGGCTAGTGCAAACTAATAGAATCTGAGCTAAGGCCTCCTGAAGACCTAGAACACAATAGGTACAGCTGGTGCCTGAGCTGGTGTTGCTGGAGCGTCCACAGCTAGGACCTGATCCTGAACTGGGGCGGCTGGTGGATCTGCAGGTGCTGCCCTAGCTATTGTACGGGCCATACCTCTGCCCCTAACATGACCACGACCGCATCTTCAACCTCTAGTGGCCATAACTGGTGGTATAGGTAGTCGTCCATCCTGACCGGTTACGCGTGTCCTCACCATCTGTGAGAGAATAGAACAACAGAAGTTTAGTACTCGGATCAACAGATTCGCACGACAAGAATTTCAAGAATATGAAGTTTTTCTTAAAGGTTCTGCAGCCTCTCGAGGATAAATATAGACGTCTTTGTACTGATATGCGAGACTCTACTAAACCTTCTCATGACTCGTGAGACCTATGTAACCTAGGCTCTGATACCAACTTGTCACGACCCTAAACCCGGACCCGGTCGTGATGGCACCTCTCGTGAAGACAAGGCCAGCTGACACATTCCCATTTTGATTTTTAAGCAATTTAAAACAATACATATTAAGCCTTAATCATCATAATAATAATACGAAAATGATAAGTAGTGAACATTACGGTTCGCAGAAATAAAACCCAACATAGCCCGATACTGGGGTGTCACCAGTCATGAGCATCTATCAGTATACTACAAGTCTGAAATGTCTACAATGCTATTACAGAATAATTGAAAGTTAAAGAGATGAGATAAAGGGGGATAAGCATGGGACTGCAGATGCCAAGCAGCTACCTCGTAAACTTTGAAGCCTGCTGGGAGCTCTCAACTCTTGCTAGCAGAATCAGCAACGCCTGAAACTGCATACGGGGTGCAGGGAGTAAAGTGAGTACTCCAACTCAGTGAGTAATAATCATAAATAATGACTGAGAAATATGAAATCACGTAAGGCACATTACAAGCTATAATGAAGCAGTAAAAGCCAGTAAAAACAGTGAATCAGTGAAGGTATGTAAAGTCATTTTAGTTCAGTTTAAACCTCATGAAATGCCTTTTAACAATTAAGCAAGTAAATGACAGGCATACTAGGAAAGATAAACACATAAAGGGTCGCCCCCTGGGCAATATCATAGAACAACACCAGCCCCTCGGGCTACATCTCACATTACAATGGGTACCCGTGCTCACTAGGGGTGTGCAGACTCCTAGAGGGGCCCTTACGGCCCAAGCGCAATATCAAGCCATCTTGTGGCATCATCACTAGGCTCTCGGCCTCATATCAACAAGCCACCTCGTGGCGTACAAATCTCAGGCCCTCGGCCTCATAATCATAATCAGATGTTTCCTCACAACATAGGCCCTTGGCCTTACTCAGTCAAAGTTCTCACGAGCCACTCGGGCAATAGTAAAACATGATGCTCAGTCCAAAATATCATTTAAAATATCATTTAAGTGTTAAAGCAAAGTAAACATGGTTGAGTTATGAAAACAGTAGAATAGAGCATGACTGAGTTGAAGTATAAAGTCAAAACAATGAGGAAATATCAATAAAAATCCCCTAAGGGTTCAAAAAGTTTGCACGAGGCCCAAATATGGCATTCAGCCCAAAACAGGATGATAGCAAATAGTTTTCAGTCAAATACGCAGTAAAACAATCATTCGGGATGGACTAAGTCACAATCCCCAATAGTGCATGACCCCACACTCGTCATCTAGCGTGTGTGTCACCTCAATATAGCACAACAATGTGCAATCCGAGGTTCCATACCCTCAGGGCAACATTTACAATCATTACTTACCTCATTCCGGTCCAAACTCTAGCTCGCGGCGCCTTTGCCCCTCGAATCGGCCTCCACTCGCATCGAATCTATCCAAAATCAGAATCACGACGTCAAAATATGTTAAGGGAACGAAGCACAAGCGAAAAATAATCAATTTACAACATAAATCCCGAAATTACCAAAACCCGACCCCCAGGCACACATCTCGAAATTCGATAAAATTTACACCAATAGATTCCTCATCTCCCTATGAGTTCACACATATCAAAAGTCCTAAAATCCGACCAAAAATGGCCCCTCAATTCCTCAACTCTAGGTCTCCAATACCAAGCCCTAGTTTCCCCAATTTTAACCCTTAAATTCCATTAATTACAGCCCTAATCTGTGAAATAATACTATAGGATCGATTATTAGACTCGAAAATCTTACCTCCAGACGATATCCCTTGATTCCCTCTTCAAAATCTCCCAAAAAACTCCAAAACCAACTTGAAATGGTGAAGAACAACTCAAAAATCGTGAAGGATTTCTTTTATACCTTCTGTCCCAGGGATTCTGCACCTGCGGCCAATTCCCCGCTTCTACGGTACCGCTTTTGTGGTCAATGAACAGCTTCTGCGGTTTTTCATTTAAGCTCCAGACTCCACATCTGCGATGCACTACCCGCACCTGCGCCATCGCAGGTGCGACTCCTAATTCGCTTCTGTGCGACTGCGCCTCCAGTCCCCTAGCCGCAGGTGCGGTTATGATAGCAATGGGAAAACTGGAGCTGCCACAACCCAACTCCAATCTTCTATCAACCATCCAAAATCACCCCTCCCGGGCCCCCGGGACCTCAACCAAAAACACAAACATATCCCATAACCTTATTCAAACTTATACCAATCTTCAAAACATCTCAAACAACATTGAATCAACCAAAACACATCGGATTCAAGCCTAAGTTTCCAAAATCTTCCGAATTCCGCTTTTGATCTAAAACCCAACCAAACCACGTCCTAATGACCTAAAATTCTGCACACATATCCCAAATAACACAACGGAACTACTACAACTCTTGGAATTCCATTCTGACCCCTTTATCAAAATCTCACCTATCAACCGGAAAATGCCCAAAAATCTATTTTTGCCAATTCAAGCCTAAATCTACTCCCAACCTCCAAAACACATTCCGATCACATCCCAAGTCCCAAATCACCTCCCGAAGCTATCCAAACCATCGGAACTCACATCTGAGCCCTCTAACATATAAGTCAATATCCGGTTAACGTTTTTCAACTTAAGCTTCCTCAAAAGAGACTAAGTGTCTCAAACCATACCAAATCCTTTTCGAACCGAGACAACCAACCCGATCACTCATAGAACCGATAAACAAAGCAATAAGAAGCAAAAATGAGGGAAACGGAGTGGTAACTCATGAGACGAATGATCGGATCATCACAAGATAATTCCTAATTATGTGGATAATTGGGTAATTATTGGTTAATGGGGGATTAACAAATTAATTAATGAGTTAAGTGGATAATTTTTGAATAAACTTTATAACCACCAATGCGGCAGCCCATAAGATTGGATAAAGAATCAATTGGTGTCTCTTGAATCATATGGCAAGGTGTCACAATTAAAGGATTATGTGTCTTAGTCATCCAAAAGTGTGGGGCCCACACCTAAAGACTTAAAAAACAAAAAGAAACCATTTTAATTTATTTTTTGTCTCTACAAATCATTGAAAAGGATCAGCAAGAAAGTTTCATCCAAGATTATACATGATAGCAACGTGTTTCAACTAGAATTCATACGAAACATTTACAATGCTATAGTAACGTGAGGTTTGCGATTCTAAGGAAGTACGATGTAATCTTTACCAAGAATATCATACGGATTTTTTCCCTACTTTGATCCGCCATTACGTGATATCACAATAGACATGTGTCAAAGGAATCGGTCTATGTATGTTAAGGTTATCCCTTCTTTCCTTTCGGCATGATCTATACGACACAAATAAAACGAGCAAATGCACAACTTTCATAAATGACTCTATTCATAAAAGTATTAGAGGTGCCTATGTTCTTGAATTGCCATATGTCTTATTGTTCTATCATTTGTTCATGGGTCTCAGAAAATACGTAAGTTGATAAAGTTTGCTTCATGATATTATTCAAAGGCATAATGGTCTTATGACATTCCGAGAGATTTTATTAACGTATTTCTCATGCATTGCATTCATTTATACATGTACATTAACCAATAACCAGACGGTATTATATACGCATATATGTATATATATATATATATATATATATATATATATGGGATATGGAAAAAGGTTATGGCGTTATATATGCACCACCACCTGATCAGTTAGTAAATGTTGATGATTTTGCCTACAGTCGCCGAAATGATATGACGGGATGCCCTCAGATTGTATAGGCCAGTATGTCATATGTATAAGTTCTTATTCCTCATGTTTTACTCAAGTTCATTTACCTATAATAAAATGATACGAAAGATAAGTTACGTTGGTACTCGGTTGAGTAAGGTACCGGGTGCCTGTTGTGGCCCATCGGTTTGGGTCATGACAAAAGTTGTATCAGATCAGTTCTGTCCTAGGGAGTCTACAAGCCGTGTCTAGTAGAGTCTTGTTTATGGGTGCGTCGTGCACCCCACTTATAAGTAGGAGGCTACAGGGCATTTAGGACTGTCACTCTTTCTTCTTACTCTAGATCGTGTGGTGGAGCTCAATTGTAAGAATTCAATTTCTTAAAATCTATCTTATTCATAATATGACGATGCCTACATCTAGAAAGACGGTTGGTGAAGGATTGAATGTGACTGTGGAAGAGTTGAGTCAGAGGAACTCTATTTTTGCATCATGCTTATGATGGATAAATATGAGGTATCCAGCAGATCGTGTGTATAATAAAGATGTGTAAGCTTCTTGATTAGGATCCCTAAGGCAAGAATGCCTATCCACTTTTACGGTAAAACGGAACAAGAGAATCAGAAAGTAGACACAAGTTTCAGCAAGTAAAAGAAGCAAGGTGAAGAAGGGTATGAGGTGCCTAGTTAATGAAGATTAACAATATTCACAATTTAAGCAGAGAAATATAAGCCTTTTGAGTTACCTTCAACAATAACAAAGGTATGTATAATTGGCCACACCCATCTCATTTATGCCTTATGAGGGCTATCAAAAGTAGTATAAGAGAAGGACGCATATCAGGATCCGGCTGGGGTAAGAGTGACCTAAAATGATGGATGGAGTTAGTTGACGTTTCCGAAGGATATTGCAAATGTGCTAATAGATATCCTTGTGAGACACCCAGATGGTGCACTCTAGAATAGTATAGCTAGATATGAATACTAGAATGTCCAAAAAAAACTTTTCTAAGATAGGCACTGGAAGCCTGGAAGGGATAAATATTACCTAAGTATGGCTCCCATCCCTAGTAAAGAAAGAACGTTAGGCAACCCGAAGAGCCAGTAGGTGGAGCAAGGGGAGCTAGGAGTAAAAAAAATGTGTTGTTCGAATTTTCCGAATAAAGTGATTGGTGTAAATGTTAGCAGGGAAAGAAGAGAGTTAATGAAGCATTATGAGTAAGATGCGATACATGGATGACAATGGTAGAAAAAAATGAAAATGATGACAATATTATAGAGTCTATAGCCAAGGGAAGGAAAAGATGAGAGGTGACATGCCTTGAGACAACAAAAGAGTATAGGCCATAAAGTCATATCTTCGAGAAATAAGTTTGTGACTCTAACGTGATTACCAAAAGGAAAAGTTAAACCCTAGAGTAATAGAAATTAGTATGGACTGGTGAACAAGATAAACTAAACATGAATTATGGACTGAGTGCTTTAATAATAGTCGGCACCATGAGAATTTTAGATTTCGTTTCGGTGATAATATAATGGACAATAGAAGAAGATTTATGAGAAATTCAGAGAATGGTCATTCTGGAAGACGTTTCCCTAAAGCAAGCAATGTGAGCAAAGTTAAGCTTAAGGGACTGCATGTGGCAGTTATACTAAGTGTCACCCTCACGAGTAAGGAAAGTTGTTATCCTTGGTATAGAAGGATCACCGCAAGGCGAGTAAGGGTCATCAATGATGTGAGAGGACGCCAAAGATGAAGAGGTAAAACATTTATAGGTAGATCGTCGTAGAGCTAAATATTAGTACTCCCCTAAAGGGGGAATATGGAGTGATATGGCATTAAGTCAGAATTAAGTGGTTCTAGTAATTATGGAATGGTAAAGGAAGAATGCGATAAAATGAAAAAGGGATGAGATTGAACTTATTCAAGGCCTACAGATATGTTATGATTCCATAGCATTATGCAAACACAACGTCAAGGAGAGGAAGTAAGGGTTCCTGCCTGAGATGTTATTGATTAATAAGGATCATGTGCGAAAGGTAAGTTAAGACAAAGGAAATAACCCAATAAAGATTACGTGGAATATTGATACGGGAATGGGCTAATGAGTAGTTAGTAGTTGATTCAGAAAGAGCCTAGTTATGGCTAGACAAGAGGATACAGACAAATCAACAGATCGTGCAAGATAAATATAAGGAACCCCAACATGGAGAATTCAGCCTCATAGTTATAACATCGTGATCCTTGAGAAATATTCGGATAGGAGTTGGGGTAGATAAAGATACCGTATGAGTGTTAAGAAATTAAAAGAGAGTACCACTAGGAAGTCAGTCAAAATATTAGTTCAAAAGCAACCCTAAAAGCATAAGGGTGTGGATATAAGTAACTACGGGTAATTATAGGCGAGGAAGAATATCAAAATTCCTTCAAGCATACGATGTGATAAGGTCGCAGCTTTACAAGAGTCAGAGGATCCTCCCTAAGTACTAAAATGAAAGACTAGCTGAGGAAATAAGGAAGAATGCTTCAACCTAAGCACAGCGACCTAAAGAGGAAATGGTTGTGTAACAATAGTCTCACTACAAAATTGTATGCACTCCAAAAGAAAGTGGCACCTACTATGGCTAATGAGCGGGGAGTAAAATCAAAATTAATATTCGAGACCATATGAGCAGCATAAAAATTTTGGCATGCGTGAGAACTCAGATAAACTAAGTATGCACGCAACAAGGGGGAAAAGACCAGGAAAAGCAATTGCTTACGTTTGAAGAAAGATGAAATGGAACAAAAGAGATTATTTGATTAATGATCAGTCGTAGAAGACTCTGGTATAAGTTAAAAGAAGGAAATAGGTCCGGATCATAGACAAAGAATTGAATCATTAGAAGATTGTATCATGGTTCTCCATACGTCCATGAAAGGCTAAAGTAATAACTAAATGCCTTGAGCCGCATATCGGAAGGTAGCTTAATCCTACATAAAGTCTGATCAAAAGGAAGAGGAAATTAAAGAGTTACATCTACCAATTAAATTAGGAATCAGATTATTGGACCCAGAAAATTATAGAAATCATGATTGAGAACATAGAAGAATCACTCCTAATATTAGAGGTGCAAGAGAGATAGTATAACAACCACATTTTATAACGGCTCTACAAAAAAGCCAGTTAGGAGAGTACCAGCCTCATAAAAAGTCAGTATGGAGCTACCACCAGATTGTGTATGTACCAAAGGTGCAAGTATTATAAGAGAGCTTCAAGTTGTGGGTGTGAATTATACCTATATGGAAGGGAGTTATGAAAGAGATAGAAGATATGATGTGAGACATTAAGATGAGTAAGAGAAAGGTGGACAATGTACAAGACACTCAAATGCAGAAGGTTGTGAATAGTCCTTACTTCGGATAGAAGGCTAGAAGTGTGGGGATTCAATATCCACGAAAGATAGTGGCGTCGTTAGTGGCATGTTTTCTAGCATATGGTTTTTAGGTATCGAGAAGCCTGATTAAGAGAGTAAATAAGAGTTACAGACGATGTGATGTCTCGCGCTATGTTTCAGAATGGCATAAGAAAATCTATGATGCAAGCAAGTTGAAAGGTTGCGAGTAATATAAATAGATATGTGTAGGTCGCAAGCTATTGTATGGTAAAGCGACAAGGTTCTAAAGGACAGGAGTAACGATAATAAAGGGCGAGTGAGAAGGTGACAAGAATGGGTAAGTCCTTATGATTAAACCCATGAAAATAAGGGAGCTAATGGTTTCTCCAAGTTATAGGAAGTTCAGTATAGCCTGAATGAACTCAAAGGAGTCTAAGACTAATAGCATCTAAAAGAAATGAAATGATGCCATGGGAATTGAATGAGGATGAAATTGTGATAAATAAGGGATGACATTTGGGCCTTCGATTGAGTAATGATTTGAGGGGAAAAAAAGGCAATTTCATAAATTGTACATGATTAAAACACCCACGTAAGGTAAATCACATTGGGATGCTATGTGTTGATATTCAATTTTTTCCTATGTATTTTTATACCCAAAACACTTCCAAAATAACATATATGTGCATATATAAGCACACCAAAAGGTTTTGGCTTTTTTAATGATTTTTAAATCAATTTACGGCCTATTTTACATCATAAAATCCCAATAGTTAATCCCAAAACTTGCCATTTAGGAAAATAATTTACTTTATTCTCATAATTACCTCAAATATAGTTGGCATGATTTTTTGCATATTTTTACAAATTCGTTTGGTATTTTAAAACTAAATTGCATATAATTGTCATGCTAGCCTCTTTAAGATTTAATAGCATTTTTTCTTAAATATAAATTGATCCCAATATTTTAAATTAAGTTTTACATATTATTTATTAACTCAGTACCTTTAATTTGCTTTTAAAACATTTTTACTATTTTTATAAAATAATAGGGGAAAACTGGCTATTTCAATTTTAGCCTCAATTCGTTTCAATTTTAACCACAATTCCATCTCAATCTCAGCCAATTTCAAGCCCAAATTGGACCAACCCAATTCAAATTTAACCCGACCCCTGACCCATTAACTAAACGCGTCCGTTTGTATCTTCAGATCCTGGATGTTGATCATTTTGATCAACGGCCCTCATCCCTCCTTTCCTTTTTAATTTCGAACGACCTAACCCTATCTCTCATTTCTCTTCGACCACCGACCTAAACCCCCCCCCCCCTCTCAAACGCTCTCTAACACTCAAAAACCCTAACCGTCTTCCTCGTCTTCTCCGACCAAATCTCACCGGAGTCCATGGCTTCTCAGGCCATGAACGGCCTATGCTCACCTCCCTTCACCCCCAAATCATGGTGGTTCGAGATTTCGAGATTTCGAGGTTCGACCTCAGCGATGCCCATTCAGAATTCTCCACCAAGTCTGCAAGAGTGAAGGTATGTTTACCATACCGAAGTCAGGAACTTTGTCATTCATTTTCTGCAAAACAAAAGGGTTAAGACCTCACCCCCACCGGACTTGACTATTTAATACCAATAATCATCATAAAAAGCATTTAGTTCTCCAAATAAATGCATAGAACATGTAGGTGTCCATTTGGGTTTCAGGGAAACCCGATGGACTTTGGACAAGGCTATCTTAATGAGTCATTATGTGGACAACATGACTGACTCGGCTATGTTTGACCATGATTCATGCACAGTTAGACAGAGTAAGGTTTCTATTGGGGTATTAGACAGGCAACCTTGAGCGGACAACTCAAGAGGGAAAGGCACGGAACCATCGACTGCACCGCTGATCGACTAGTTTTACCACAAATACGCCTTTGCCGAATTTAAAGGGTGATAATATTAGAAAAGCGCAACCACTCATTATAAGCGTTGTTATGGTGTTTGTTTGGCACGAATGGAATATGATGTTGAAGATGCAGTTTACAAGAATGAAACAAATTGACATGTATTTTCACGTTCATAAGATAAATGATTACAATAATTGCAGTAATTACAACAACATTGAAATAAAGTAGTAAAGGAAAGCAGCTAAAGGAAAGAAAAGACATGAAGAGCCAAGTCAGTTTCGTAGTGAAACAATAAAAGACAGTAAATAAAGCAGTTAATGAGATAATAAAGTCACAAACAACATGCAATGGTAAAAGCCTAAAGAAACACCCCAACGGAGTCGCCATGCTGTCGACACCCCCTTTTTCTCTAACCGTGGGGTCAGAAATCGGGTATACAACATTGGGAGGACAACTCTATTCCCTTTCGAGAATTGGGTTTAGAAGTTGAAGAGTCGCCACCTAATGATTATAGTGCATTAGGACACTTTAAGAAGGGTTTGAGATGAAGAGACCAGAGATTAGGGTAAGGGCTAGAAATTATCCCGAGGGGAAGGTGTTAGGCACCCCTCAAGATCCACTAGTGTGGTTCCCGGCCATGTTGCAATTGTGACTTTACAAGTAAACAATCAAGGCTCAAATAAGGATTCGCACATAAGATTGCGACCAAGTTGAAAATTTTCAAAGATAAGTAGAGAAGGCAGAAATTCATGAAAAAGAGATTTGAACAGTTTTACAAGAAGAGATGAAAGTAAATAAAGGGAGGGAGTCCTAAGTTTATAATTAATATGGATCACTTCAATGCAATACCCAGCGATCACTCCTCAGAAGAGGGGTCGCACGTGATATTAACGCATCAGTCATCATATCCATATCTACCCTTCCCACCCCGTTAAGGTATTTAAACGCGATCAGTCTCGTTTACTTATTGCATGCTAGTACCCGTCCCAACCTATCAGTCCCGGGGTATCAGGACTTCTAATCCTAAAGGGGAAGGAAAGGGATATAGGCATATATGGAGTTCAAAGGTTAAAATTCTAATTGCGACATACAAAACAAGTAACAAATATAAGGATGAACAAAACAAATAGGTAAGGCTCAAGTAAACCCCTTAATCAAACAAACACTTAGTTTAGCATGTCTTGGCACATACTAATTTGGTCTTTAAATTAAACTTAAACAGCGAATGGACTGGTTCAACCCATATGTTTAGATAGAAAGTCTGCATTAGGAAACTTGGATCCAATTGTCAAAAATTAAGGTATTTCAAGCGAGTGATTTAAAGGGTACTGGTTTCAGGAAAAAGTAGTCTAATGTAAAGGAGTTTTGAAAAGAAAGTATAGACTGCAGGAAAAATAAAACACAGAAATGGTTGTGAAAGAGTTTCAGAGATAGAAATATCTAAGGAAAGGGTAAGTCGCAACTGTTTTAAAAGACAATTTCAGGGTCTGAGTAAAACGTTTAGGCAGAATGTTTAGAAAGAAACTATTTCAGAAAAAGATGCCGATTTGAGGGATTTAAAAGCATACTGAGTCAAGAGAGTTTTTGTCAAAGAATTAAGACTTCTGAAATCGTTGTTGTATTAAGACGTTAAGGACCAGTTAATAGATCATTATTACTTTAAGCGAATCAGACGAGTTTGATGCTAATCCTATAGGCATGATATCTATCTTGATTTTTAAAACCTGTTATTGAACTTGTAAAAGATGATTGTTTTAATTAACCCTATAGTTTGCCTAATGCATATGCATTCCTTATAGGCATGATCTCTATATGCATTGATTACATGAACGTTAAGTCCTATAGGCATAATTTCTATGTGATTTGTAGCACAATGAAGCGTTGACCCTATAGGCATGGTCTCTAAATGATGTGGAACCAGAAACATTGAACAATCCTATAGGCAGGATTTCTAAAAAAATTAAAATCCTAAAGCATGGTTTCTACCCTTACTGATGCAAGAAAGTAAAACCCCTCCCACACCCTTTTACTATATTCCCCAAATTCTTTATACAAATTATTACAAACCAAAAGAAAGAAAATAAATACATTAAAAACTAACAGCTAGATCCGAGCAGCCTAATTCAATCTTAATGTCCAATAACATGTGATTAACCAATTCCGGATTTTCAAAGCCTTCTTTTTATCCAAAGTGTTTCAAAGTTCCAAGGAATCTCAAGGATTCCCGGCATTGCTTACACTCAAGATACCATTTAGAATTAGAATAGTGCAGTGCGAAATAGCCAGCCCTCAGGCATCCAAGTTCAGTGGGAGCTCAAGGGTCCCAAAGCATGGCTTGCAAGAGAGGGGCAGAACTTAGAGCTAGGAATGAGTGCAAAGTGAAAGAGGGATTGGGGAGCCAAAGCAAATGGTGGTCATACCCAACCACAGGTGTTGACTGGCACACCCCTAACCATTTGTTTGGTCCAAACAAGTTAAGAGCAAACCTTAGAGGTCAGACCTGAGTCTAGATGGTGATTAGGACACCACCAGACCCAAATCAGGCTCAGCATATAAAGGGGAGAAGGGAGTGGGAATTAATTGAGTTAGGAGGTTCAAAGAACCCAATTCAAAGTCATAGACAGTAATATCAAAGTGATGTTATGGCTGGAACTATACTCACATACAAAGAGGAAAAGGGAAAGGGAGTTCACATAAGAAAAGCACAATAGGGTTGCAGAAACATAGTAAAGAAGAACATAACAGACTAGGAAGTAAACACATAATGAAGAAGCATTATTCAACTAAGAATAACGTACCAGTTGCAAAGTAAGAACAAGCAGAACAATAGAGCAATCCGGCAAGTAAACACAGCAGGAGCAGACTTAAGTTCAGCAGAACACTTGAGAGTTTTAGAGAGAGAGCTCAAAATTGTTTCAGAAAGCACAAAGTAGAAGAAGAGAGTAGAATTTTTTTGTGAAAGAACTCAGTATTCGAATGTGTAAAAGCCTGTGTTTTTGTGCAGAAAAGTCTATGAAAGCATGTGAAAACCCCTTGCTTTAGTGCAAAAGAGCAGTCCTTTTTATAGTGCAGAAGGTGAGTAAAAAAAAGGTAAGAGAATAGTTTTGAAATCAATCATAAGTTGTTTCCCTTTGGTTAAGGGATTTGATTCAAACGGGCAAAATAAATAAGGAAAGGATTTGTTTTAAACAATCTTTTCTGAGGCAGCATAACATGGGCAAATACACAGAAACCTTTTTAAGGAAACAGTTTAGTCATACACGGTTAAGGTCAAACAAGGAAAGACAATCAATCAACCAGCTAGTAAAATCAGGATTCGAATCTTAGTGTGAATGAATCCAACCAGAAAAAGGTGAGAAGGGTTTAATTTAAAGAAAATCCACAACACACAATCAAACCTTTTAAAAAAGGAACTCGGAATCAATCACAAGCTGGCCAAAGGCCTTTTGAAAGAAGAGAATTTGTCATATAAAAAGCATACAGACATGTGAGACAAGAGAGAGTTATTGTAAAACTAGCAAGAAATTAGAGTACCCAAGAAGGTTAGGTTCACAGACTCAGAATGAGTCTGAAAGAGAGTCAGGGTTCTGAATGGAACCCTAGTCCAAACACAAAGTCAAGCTTGCCAAAAAACCCCAAATACTAGGATTTCTGACTCGAATCAGATGCATAGATGAGAAAATGACAAATAGAACAGGCTCACTAGTCTCTTTCAGAGACTTATGAGAAACAAACAGAGAGAACAACAAGTTTGAAACACAAGGAATACATTTAGGCAAAGCTTGTCACTCAAACAAGTTCAGAAAAGAAAAAGCGATACAGGTTTAGGAAAATAGTAGATGAAACATGTTCAAACAAAGTCCAGTAAAGGTAAGCAAGGAGCAGAAGCTCAGTAAAAAATACAGTAGAGGAACATACGAGATAGACATGTAAAGCATGCTTATAGAACCCAATAGGAGAAAGAACAAAACACAAAACAGAAGAACATGCGTAATAACGGCAAAACACAAGAACATAGGAGAAGACATGCGAGGAAAGAACATAAGACATAAGCGAAAAACTCGTAAGAAACATGGCATATACGGATTCACACAAATAAAAGAAGAAGGAGAAGAGACAGAAGTCATTTTAAGATTTTTGAAAACCTTAAATCGAAACAGACTAGTTTTTAAAAAAAGAAAAATTGGGGAAAAGTTTTAAAAACTTCGAGTATAACACAGATTTACGACAGATCTAAGAAAATAAAAGAAAAAGGAACCTCGAACTGCTTTAGGGTTTCTCAAAAACCCTAGAAACGAGAAGGCTTGGAAAGGGTCTGGTCTCGAACAGGTCTGAGCCATAGTTATGCTTTTTAAGGCTCGAACACGTCGGAACGGAGCCGGAGAGGCCATAGGACCTCAGATCTGTCAGCTTGCTAGAATTGGAAGGGAAAGTGAGGAAAAGAGTCATCGACTGTCAAAATGTTGAAGAAGGCAAAGGAGAACATCTGGTAATAGCATTTTTACTGGAAAATCTGCGCGAGCTGGAGGACTTGATCAACGAGAACATTCAACCTGAAGAAGGTCCTTCTGGGACCAAGTAGTTAGGAGTCTTTCTTTTCGCTTTTAATGTAATAAGGCCAATAGCCATTAGTGACATTTTTACTTTCCGCTATTTTAGTGTCGTTTTGGGATTCGTCTTATTTTTATCAATAAAATGAGGCACTTAGCATTATAAGTTCTCCAAGCTAATTTGTCGCTAGGCTTACCTCAGGCACAACGAGGCACCTAAATTAGGACGCGATTTATATTCTTGCACAATGTGTTTAAATATTGCAACAATTTTCTTCTCATAACCTGCACTAACTTGTTACCTTTTTATTTTTCTTTATTTTTATTCCCCTCCCCAAAGGTTAGTTCGTGCATTCTGGAACCATCATCATACAATAAGAGATCCAATGCTCAGTCAGGAATTGGTCAATCAGAACCACCAGGGCCCAAAAAGCTTCAGGGTAGCAAGCCTAAACAAAAGCACCATGCATCACATTTTTACTTTTTACTAGCTGATTTTATTTTCGCATTGTCTTTAATTTTGAAAAAAGCTCTGATATTCAAAACAATTATGAATCTAATCGAAGCATTTTAGTTTATTATATATCTCGCTCTTATTATTTCCCTATCAGTCACTTTGTTTTACACAACATTACTATTACTTGCCTTGATGATGAACCAACGATTGTGACTTGCAACGAGACAACGCAACAAACGGATACGGGCTTAGAAAAGGATGATATACCAGAAGAGGTCGTTAGAGGAGTTGAGAATTTTGAAAATAGGCCTAAGTCTAACTTGGAAGAAACTGAGGTCGTTAATCTGGGAGATGCAGAGAATGTCAAAGAAACGTGCATCAGTGTTCACCTGTCACCGTCAGAAAAGAAAGAGCACAATGAGTTCCTAAAGGAATATGAAGACATATTCGCCTGGTCATATGATGATATGACTAGTCTCAGCACATCCATTGTAGCTCACAAACTGCCAACAGATCCAACATGCCCACCGGTAAAGCAGAAGCTCAGGAAATTCAAACCCGACATGAGTTTAAAAATCAAAGAAGAGGTTACCAAGCAAGTCAAAGCCAAGGTTCTCAAGGTAGTAGAGTATCCGAAATGGTTAGCCAACATCGTACCAGTGCCAAAAAAGGATGGGAAAGTTAGAGTTTGTGTTGACTACCGGGATTTTAATCGGGCCAGCCCCAAAGACGACTTCCCCTTGCCTAACATACACATTCTTATCAACAATTGCGCTAAGAATGAGTTGTAGTCTTTTGTTGATTGTTTCGCTGGGTATCATTAGATATGGATGGATGAGGAAGATGCAGAAAAAACGGCTTTCATCACGCCGTGGGGAATGTACTATTACAAGATGATTCCATTCGGTTTGAAGAACGCTGGTGCCACCTACATGAGAGTCATGACTACCATATTTCATAACATGATACACAAGGAGATCGAGGTATATGTGGATGATGTCATCATCAAATCCAAGAAAGCTAGGGATCACATGGCAGATCTAAGAAAGTTCTTCAACAGACTGAGGAGGTACAATATGAAACTGAATCCTGCCAAGTGTGCATTCGGGGTTCCTGCTGGAAAATTATTGGGTTTCATCGTGATTCGTCGAGGAATAGAATTGGATCCAACAAAGGTCAAACCTATCCAAGAATTGTCGTCGCCTAAGAACAAGAAGGACGTGATGAGTTTCCTGGGAAGACTCAACTATATCAGCCGGTTCATAGCTCAATCCACGGTCATTTGTGAACCTATCTTCCAAATGTTGAAGAACTGCTACCAAATGGACTGATGATTGTCAAAAAGCTTTTGACAGAATCAAGGAATACCTATCAACGCCGCCGGTCTTGGTTCCGCTTGAGCTAGGAAGACCCCTATTGCTTTACCTTACGGTATTGGATAGAGCATTCGGTTGTATTTTAGGAAAACATGATGAAACAGGGAGAAAGGAGCAAGCTATTTACTATCTCAGTAAGAAGTTCACACCGTACGAGGCCCGGTATTCTCTTTTAGAACGCACTTGTTGTGCTCTGACTTGGGTTGCGCAGAAGTTGAGGCATTACTTCTGTGCTTACACTACTTATCTCATATCCAGAATGGACCCTCTAAAGTATATCTTCCAGAAGCCCATGCCCACTGGCAAGCTCGCCAAATGGCAGATCCTGCTAAGTGAATTTGATATTGTTTACATGACCCAGAAAGCAATCAAAGAGCAAGCCTTGGCGGACCATCTCGCCGAGAATCCCGTAGACGGAGAATACGAGCCCCTAAAAACGTATTTTCCCGATGAAGAGGTATCTTTCATAGGAGAAGATATTGCATAATCCTATGATGGTTGGAGGTTGTTTTTCGACAAAGCAGCAAATTTCAAAGGAGTTGGCATAGAAGCAATCTTAGTATCAGAAACCGGCCAGCACTACCCAGTATCTGCCAAACTCAGGTTCTTTTGCACCAATAATATGGATGAATATGAAGCCTGCATCTTGGGGCTCAAAATGGCTATTGACATGAACGTTCAGGAGTTGCTAGTGATCGGGGATTCAGACTTGCTCATACATAAGGTTCGAGGAGAGTGGGCAACCAAGAACTCTAAGATACTTCCCTACTTGCATCATATACAGGGGTTGAGGAAAAGGTTCACAAAGACAGAATTTCAGCACGTCCCCAGAGTCCAGAACGAGCTTGCTGATGCATTAGCTACTTCATCGTCCATGATCCAGCATCCAGATACAAATTTCATTGACCCCATCCTAGTAAAGATTCATGATCAGCTAGCTTATTGTGCCCACGTTGAGGAAGAAACAGATGGAAAACCATGGTTCCATGACATCAAGGAGTACTTGACAACAGGGGAATATCCAGGATTTGCCAACGCTACTCAAAAGCGTACACTTCGTAGGCTATCCAGCAACTTTTTTCACAGTGGAGGAATCCTGTACAGGAGGACTCCCGATTTGGGTCTACTAAGGTGTGTCGAAGCAAAAGAAGCATCCAAGCTATTGGACGAGGTGCATGCAGGGACCTGCGGGCCGCACATGAATGGTTTTGTCTTAGCAAAAAAGATACTCCGAGCAGGGTATTTCTGGATGACTATGGAAACAGACTGTATCCAGTATGTTCGCAAATGCCATCGCTGTCAGATACATGCAGATATGATAAAGGCACCTCCAAACGAGCTTACTGCGACAAGCTCACCATGGCCATTCGCCGCTTGGGGAATGGATGTTATCGGACCTATCGAGCCTGCCGCATCAAATGGGCACAGCTTCATCCTAGTGGCAATCGATTATTTTACCAAATGGGTCGAAGCAACATCATACAGGGCGGTCACTAAGAAGGTTGTGGCGGGTTTCGTCCGCGACCGCATTGTTTGTCAGTTCGGGGTTCCGGAATCAATCATCACCGATAATGGTTCCAATCTCAACAGCGACTTGATGAAAGCAATGTGTGAAACTTTCAATATCAAACACAAGAACTCTACAGCCTACAGGCCTCAGATGAATAGAGTTGTGGAAGCAGCCAACAAGAATATTAAGAAAATACTAAGGAAGATGGTCGAAAGGCACAAACAATGGCATGAGAAGTTATCATTCGCCTTATTGGGATACTGCACTACAGTCCACACATCGACCGGAGCAACTCCCTACATGCTGGTTTATGGTATAGAGGCGGTCATCCCCGCCGAGGTATGAATCCCCTCCTTAAGGATCATGCAAGAAGTAGAATTGGATGATGCAGAATGGGTAAAAGGTCGCTACGAGCAGTTAGACCTTATAGATGGGAAAAGGATGAATGCGGTTTGCCACGGTCAGTTGTATCAGAACAGAATGTCCAGAGCCTTCAACAAAAGGGTTAAGCCAACGAAGTTTACACCAGGGCAACTGGTGTTGAAGAAAATCATCCCATATCAAGATGGGGCCAAGGGGAAGTTCTCTCCTAATTGGCAGAGTCCGTACATGGTTCACGGGGTTCTAACTGTAGGAGCCCTTATTCTTGCGGAGATGGATGGAGAAGTCTGGCTGAAGCCAATCAATTCAGATGCAGTGAAACGATATTATGTGTAACCACTTATGATTCCCTTAATAATGTAATTTGAACTACGCCTGACCTGATTCCTGTTTAAGAGGGGATATGTAGGCAGCCCTATGGGTAGGTCATAATTTAATAAAAATTCCATTTTTCCCCCGCTATTGGAGCTGGGGCAGAATTTTGAGGAGGGCCCTCAAAATTTCGAAGTTAATTTTAGTTCATGCATCGCGAGAAACGCCAGCCCAGCAAACTGGGGCAGAATTTTGAGGAGAACCCTCAAAATTCCAAAGATGTTTTTTAGTCATTTAGCACAGCCGTTAGAAACGTCCGCTCAGCAAACTGGGGCAGAATTTTGAGGAGGACCCTCAAAATTCCGGAGAAAAGAGGTTGCAATGTCCTGAACCATGTCGCAGTCGTTGGTTCATCTAAAGAAAACTATTTCCGATTATATACGTTATATTTACTAAATCATGCATAACTATTATCCAAATTGTTGTTGTTTAGCGACGCTACCCCAATGACACACAACGTCAAGATCCCGGGGAAGACGAACTAACCTTTCCCCTCACAGAACTCATAATTTTCTTTGGATGTAGGCACTCGACTCCCAATATCGTCAGATATATTTATGTACGCATACTTTCCCAAGAATGCAACTTCTCAGAATCATCACTTGCCCGCAATTGCTATCAATCTTCCCAGCAGTCATATTGTCGTAATCGGCTATCAGCTAAGAGATCTTACTACGGATCATCCTTTTACATTCTTGCACTGCATAAGGCTACTTTTCTGCCTTCCGAGGTTAAGCTCTACCTCCATCTACATTTTTGCATAAGGCTACTTTTCTGCCTTCCGAGGTTAAGCTCTACCTCCATCATCACCTGCATAAGGCTACCTCTCTGCCTTCCGAGACTAAGCTCCGTCTCCATCTGCATTTCCTGCATTTTGCATAAGGCTACTTTTCTGCCTTCCGAGGTTAAGCTCTACCTCCATCATCACCTGCATAAGGCTACCTCTCTGCCTTCCGAGACTAAGCTCTGTCTCCATCTGCATTTCCTGCATTTTGCATAAGGCTACTTTTCTGCCTTCCAAGACTAAGCTCTGTCTCCGTCCACATTTCCTGCATTTTGCATAAGGCTGCCTTCCTGCCTTTCGAGGTTAAGCTCTACCTCCATCCACATATCTTTGCATTGCATAAGGCTACTTATCTGCCTTTCGAGACTGAGCATTGTCTCCGTCTACATTTTTGCATAAGGCTCCCTTTCTGCCTTTCGAGGTTAAGCTCTACCTCCATCCGCATATCTCAGCATTGCATAAGGCTACTTGTCTGCCTTTCGAGACTAAGCACTGTCTCCATCTACATTTTGCATAAGGCTACCTATCTGCCTTTCGAGGTTAAGCTCTACCTCCATCATGCATAAGGCTACTTATCTGTCTTTCGAGACTAAGCTCTGTCTCCATCTTGTATGGCTGAAATATCGCCACTTTATTTTGAATGGCTGCAATATCACCATCTGCATTTAAATTTTCGCTCTGGCTAAAAGATCGCCACCCTTTGCATTCATTTGGCTGAAAGATTACCACCTTTTCATGGGCTGAAAGATCGCCAACTTATTCAAAGGCGTCATAGTTCGGAGGCACCATCTGCATAGCCCGAGAACACCATTTCATGGCCTGGGAATTTTTATTTTTTTTATGCTCTTCACGGCCCAGGACATCATAGTCTGAGGACGTCATCCTAACCGTCCAAAGACAGCATTCATGGTCCAATGGGAACTTGCATCATGTTTAAATTATGCACAATACATGCTACATTGCTCACTTGCAGGTACATCGGCTAGCAAACGGCCATCTCAGCAGGAGCGATCTCGCTCCGGTTCTCCGTAGTCTGTCCGACTCCAAATCTAATCATCGCGTCCGTTCTTTTCGAATCCTCATTCGACACACTCCGTCAATGGTTCCTGAACTACATATGGCCTGATTCCGATAAAACCAGGGATATGTAGGCGGCTCCGAATCCAGATCTCGGTCAAAACACTTTTCAATCGCCGATCCGGTCAAAATTGGCCATCTTGTCTTTACCCGACAACTCTTTCATCCTCCTCGGGTAAAGAGGGGCAGCTGTTGATATCCAATTTTTTCCTATGTATTTTTATACCCAAAACACTTCCAAAATAACATATATGTGCATATATAAGCACACCAAAAGGTTTTGGCATTTTTAATAATTTTTAAATCAATTTACGGCCTATTTTTACATCATAAAATCCCAATAGTTAATCCCAAAACTTGCCATTTTGGAAAATAATTTACTTTATTCTCATAATTACCTCAAATATAGTTGGCATGATTTTTTGCATATTTTTACAAATTCGTTTGGTATTTTAAAACTAAATTGCATATAATTGTCATGCTAGCCTCTTTAAGATTTAATAGCATTTTTTCTTAAATATAAATTGATCCCAATATTTTAAATTAAGTTTTACATATTATTTATTAACTCAGTACCTTTAATTTGCTTTTAAAACATTTTTACTATTTTTATAAAATAATAGGGGAAAACTGGCTATTTCAATTTTAGCCTCAATTCGTTTCAATTTTAACCACAATTCCATCTCAATCTCAGCCAATTTCAAGCCCAAATTGTACCAGCCCAATTTAAATTTAACCCGACCCCTGACCCATTAACTAAACCCGTTCGTTTGTATCTTCAGATCCTGGCCGTTAATCATTTTGATCAACGGCCCGCATCCCTCCTTTCCTTTTTAATTTCGAACGACCTAACCCTATCTCTCATTTCTCTTCGATCGCCGCCCTCAAACCCCCCCCCCCCTTCTCTCAAATGCTCTAACACTCAGAAACCCTAATCGTCTTCCTCGTCTTCTCCGACCATATCTCACTGGAGTCCATGGCTTCTCAGGCCATGAACGGCCTATGCTCACCTCCCTTCACCCCCAAATCATGGTGGTTCGAGATTTTGAGGTTCCACCTCAACGATGCCCATTCAGATCCTCCATAGATCTGAGGTCTTATGGCCTCTCCGGCTCCGTTCCGACGTGTTCGAGCCTTAATAGCATAGCTATGGCTCAGACCTGTTCGAGACTAGACCCTTTCCAAGCCTTCTCGTTTCTAGGGTTTCTGAGAAACCCTAAAGCTGTTCGAGGTTCCTTTTTCTTTTATTTTCTTATATTTGTGGTAAATCTGTGTTATACTCGAAGTTTTTAAAACTTTTCCCCAATTTTTCTTTTTTTAAAAACTAGTCTGTTTCGATTTAAGGTTTTCAAAAATCTTAAAACGACTTCTGCCTCTTCTCCTTATTCTTTTCTTTGTGTGAATCCATATATGCCATGTTTCTTACGAGTTTTTCGGTTATGTCTTATGTTCTTTCCTCGCATGTTTTCTCCTATGTTCTTGTGTTTTGCCGTTATTACGCATGTTCTTCTGTTTTGTGTTTTGTTCTTTCTCCTATTGGGTTCTATAAGCATGCTTCACATGTCTATCTCGTATGTTCCTCTACTGTATTTTTTACTGAGCTTCTGCTCCTTGCTTACCTTTACTGGACTTTGTTTGAACATGTTTCATCTACTATTTTCCTAAACCTGTATCGCTTTTTCTTTTCTGAACTTGTCTAAGTGACAAGCTTTGCCTAAATGTATTCCCTGTGTTTCAAACTTGTTGTTCTCTCTGTTTGTTTCTCATAAGTCTATGAAAGAGACTACTGAGCCTGTTCTATTTGTTGCTTTCTCATCTATGCATCTGATTCGAGTCAGAAACCCTAGTATTTGGGGGGTTTTGGCAAGCTTGACTTTGTGTTTGGACTAGGGTTCCATTCAGAACCCTGACTCTCTTTCAGACTCATTCTAAGTCTGTGAACCTAACCTTCTTGGGGACTCTGATTTCTTGCTAGTTTTACAACAACTCTCTCTTGTCTCACATGTCTGTATGTTTATTATATGACAAATTCTCTTCTTTCAAAAGGCCTTTGGCCAGCTTGTGATTGATTCCGAATTCCTTTATTAAAATGTTTGATTGTGTGTTGTTGATTTTCTTTAAATTAAACCCTTCTCACCTTTTTCTGGTTGGATTCATTCACACTAAGATTCGAATCCTGATTTTACAAGCTGGTTGATTGATTGTCTTTCCTTGTTTGACCTAAACCGTGTATTACTAAACTGTTTCCTTAAATAGGTTTCTGTGTATTTGCCCATGTTATGCTGCCTCAGAAAAGATTGTTTAAAACAAATCCTTTCCTTATTTATTTTGCCCGTTTGAATCAAATCCCTTAACCAAAGGGAAACACCTTGTGATTGATTTCAAAACTATTCTCTTACCTTTTTTTAACTCACCGTCTGCACTATAAAAGGGACTGCTCTTTTGCACTAAAGCAAGGGGTTTTCACATGCTTTCACAGACTTTTCTGCACAAAAACACAGGCTTTTACACATTCAAATACTGAGTTCTTTTACACAAAAAAATTCTACTCTCTTCTTCTACTTTGTGCTTTCTGAAACAATTTTGAGCTCTCTCTCTAAAACTCTCAAGTGTTCTACTGAACTTAAGTCTGCTCCTGCTGTGTTTACTTGCCGGATTGCTCTATTGTTCTGCTTGTTCTTACTTTGCAACTGGTATGTTATTCTTAGTTGAATAATGCTTCTTCATTATGTGTTTACTTCCTAGTCTGTTATGTTCTTCTTTACTATGTTTCTGCAACCCTGTTGTGCTTTTCTTATGTGAACTCCCTTTCCCTTTTCCCCTTTGTATGTGAGTATAGTTCCAGCCATAACAGCACTTTGATATTGTTGTCTATGACTCTGAACTATGTTCTTTGAACCTCCTAACTCAATCAATTCCCACTCCCTTCTCCCCTTTATATGCTGAGCCTGATTTGGGTATGGTGTTGTCCTAGTCACCATC
This sequence comes from Nicotiana sylvestris, assembly GCF_000393655.2. NCBI lineage: Eukaryota > Viridiplantae > Streptophyta > Magnoliopsida > Solanales > Solanaceae > Nicotiana > Nicotiana sylvestris. The sequence goes on along the minus strand of NC_091062.1, from coordinate 149,438,290 downwards.
TAGACTCAGGTATGACCTCTAAGGTCTGCTCTTAACTTGTTTGGACCAAACAAATGGTCAGGGGTATGCCAGTCAACACCTGTGGCTGGGTATGACCACCATTTGCTATGGCTCCCCAATCCCTCTTTCATTTTGCACTCATTCCTAGCTCTAAGTTCTGCCCCTCTCTTGCAAGCCATGCTTTGGGATCCTTGAGCTCCCACTGAACTTGGATGCCTGAGGGCTGGCTATTCCGCACTGCACTATTCTAATTCTAAATAGTATCTTGAGTGTAAGCAATGCCGGGAATCCTTGAGATTCCTTGGAACTTTGAAACACTGTGGATAAAGAGAAGGCTTTGAAAATCCGGAATTGGTTAATCACATGTTATTGGACATTAAGATTGAATTAGGATACTCGGATCTAGCTGTTTGTTTTTAATGTATTTATTTTCTTTCTTTTGGTATGTAATAATTTGTATAAAGAATTTGGGGAATATAGTAAAAGGGTGTGGGAGGGGTTTTACATTCTTGCATTAGTAAGGGTAGAAACCATGCTTTAGGATTTTATTTTTTTAGAAATCCTGCCTATAGGATTGTTCAATGTTTCTGGTTCCACATCATTTAGAGACCATGCTTATAGGGTCAACGCTTCATTGTGCTACAAATCACATAGAAATTATGCATATAGGACTTAACGTTCATGTAATCAATATATATAGAGATCATGCATATAAGGTATGCATATGCATTAGGCAAACTGTAGGGTTAATTAACACAATCATCTTTTACAAGTTCAATAACAGGTTTTAAAAATCAAGATAGATATCATGCCTATAGGATTAGCATCAAACTCGTCTGATTCGCTTAAAGTAATAATGATCTATTAACTAGTCCTTAACGTCTTAATACAACAACGATTTCAGAAATCTTAATTCTTTGACAAAAACTCTCTTGACTCAGTATGCTTTTAAATCCCTCAAATCGGCATCTTTTTCTGAAACAGTTTCTTTCTAAACATTCTGCCTAAACGTTTTACTCAGACCCTGAAATTGTCTTTTAAAACAGTTGCGACTTACCCTTTCCTTAGATATTTCTATCTCTGAAACTCTTTCACAACCATTTCTGTGTTTTATTTTTACTGCAGTCTATACTTTCTTTTCAAAACTCCTTTGCATTAGACTACTTTTTCCTGAAACCAGTACCCTTTAAATCACTCGCTTGAAATACCTTAATTTTTGACAATTGGATCCAAGTTTCCTAATGCAGACTTTCTATCTAAACATATGGGTTGAACCAGTCCGTTCGCTATTTAAGTTTAATTTAAAGACCAAATCAGTATGTGCCAAGACATGCTAAACTAAGTGTTTGTTTGATTAAGGGGTTTACTTGAGCCTTACCTATTTGTTTTGTTCATCCTTATATTTGTTACTTGTTTTGTATGTCGCAATTAGAATTTTAACCTTTGAACTCCATATATGCCTATATCCCTTTCCTTCCCCTTTAGGATTAGAAGTCCTGATACCCCGGGACTGATAGGTTGAGACGGGTACTAGCATGCAATAAGTAAACGAGACTGGTCGCGTTTAAATACCTTAACGGGGTGGGAAGGGTAGATATGGATATGATGACTGACGCGTTAATATCACGTGCGACCCCTCTTCTGAGGAGTGATCGCTGGGTATTGCTTTGAAATCCATATTAATTATAAACTTAGGACTCCCCTCCCTTTATTTGCTTTCATCTCTTCTAGTAAAACTGTTCAAATCTCTTTTTCATGAATTTCGGCCCTCTTTACTTACCTTCAAAAAATTTCAACCTGTTTGCAATGTTATATGTGAATCCTTATTTGAGCCTTGATTGTTTACTTGTAAAGTCACAATTGTAATATGGTCGGGAACCACACTAGAGGATCTTGAGGGGTGCCTAACACCTTCCCCTCGGGATAATTTCTAGCCCTTACCCTAATCTCTGGTCTCTTCATCTGAAACCCTTCTTAAAGTGTCCTAATGCACTATAATCATTAGGTGGCGACTGTTCAACTTCTAAACCCAATTCTCGAAAGGGAATAGAGTTGTCCTCTCAATGTCGTATACCCGATTTCTGACCCCACGGTTAGAGAAAAAGGGGGCGTCGACACTATGAAATACGGTTATGGAAATTACTCCAGATGTTCCTCGTTGCAACGTGAGCCCTAGCGGTAGTGTTACATACGAGGACAAGTTATCAGTAGTGGGCAGATCAACATTGAGGTGAATCAACAATGGATGGATAAAAGTTATGAAGTATGAGATGAGAATAGGCCATCATTATTAAGATGAACAGTGATGAAGAAGCATTAAAGGACTTAGATTTATACATGTAGGATAAGCAACGAGAGTAACCTAGAGTTTGGTAGCAGACCTCAGTAGCGATAAATCGAAGTAAGAGCAATGGTATACTGACCTACTTAGATGTAGTAAAGTCATACGAATGGATAACCGAGTCTATGAAATAAGATATAGCAATATCCGTAAGTTCAACAAAGTACCAAGCGAAGAACTATGGATGCCCAGAGAGACATCTTATCAAGATCTGTATATGTTCACAAAGTGAGGCCTAGAGATTGGCTAAGGGCTGGAGGAAAAGGGAGAGAAGCGTCGCGTAGGTGCACATACAAAGTTGGAGTCATACATGCTGCATGATAGAAGGTAGCAACAGTTATGAGATTAGAAGGATTCCAACTACCAGTCGTGGTGTGAGAAAGAGGCTTAAAGGGGGGAATGCCTTGGCCTTTGGATTTATTCAAAGAAAAGTTGCCTAAATGGAAAGGAGAATATTAAAGTATTCGCAAGAGTTATGGGTTATGAGAATGATAAGTGCATCAGTCAACATTTGAGGACGAATGTTCCAAATGAGGAAATGATGTTACGCCCCGCAGTATTACGTCGATATTCCACCCTGCAGTATTATATTATGATAGTGCTATGCCCCGCAATATTATGTTACGATGATGTTATGCCCTACAGTATTATCTGTAAAATTATCATAAGATAATTGACCTCGATTCAAGGACAAGATTATTTGGAGATTATAAGCACTATGCTATTTCAAACAAGTGATGAGTAAATTTGTGAAGGTGAGAGGGTAATCAAATCGAAGAAAATGAATTTTTGTCAAAGTTTGATATTTTGGGATAAAATAAGGCCCGATCTAAAATATCTGGTACTTATGAACTAGTACCATACAAGGTACCACATGACCATGATAGTAAGGTGTAAATATATGATAAAAGGGAGTAGTATTTTACGTAATTTGAAATAATTCCTAATTATATGGATAATTGAGTAATTATTGATTAACGGGGGATTAGCAAATTAATTAATAAATTAAGTGGATAATTTTTGGATAAACCTTATAAACACTAACATGGGAGCCCATGAGATTGGATAAAAAATCAATTGGTGACTCTTGAATCATATGGCAAGGTGTCACAATTAAAGGATTATGTGGCTTAGTCATCAAAAGTGTGGGGCCCACACCTAAAGACTTAAAAAAACAAAAAGAAACCATTCTAATTTATTTTGTGTCTCTACAAATTATTGAAAAGGATCAGCAAGAAAGTTTCATCCAAGATTATGCATGATAGCAACGTGTTTCAACTAGAATTCATATGAAACGTTTACAATGCTATAGTAACGTGAGATTTGTGATTCTAAGGAAGTACGATGCAATCTTTCCCAAGAATATCATACGGATTTTTCCCCTACTTCGATCCGCCGTTATGTGATGTCGCAATAGACGTGTGTCAGAGGAATTATCAAGAGAATCGGTCCATGTATGTTAAGGCTATCTCTTCTTTTCTTTCGGCATGATCTATGCGACACAAATGAAACGAGCAAATGCACAACTTCCATAAATGATTCTATTCATAAAAGTATTAGAGGTACCTACGTTCTTGAATTCCTATATGTCTTATTGTTCTATCGTCTGTGTATGGGTCTCAGAAAATACGTAAGTTGTTAAAGTTTACTTCATGATATTATTCAAAGGCATAATGGTCTTATGACATTTCCGAGATATTTTATTAGCGTACTTCTCATGCATTGCATTCATTTATCCATGTACATTGACCCATGACCAGACGGCATTATATACACGTATATATGTGTATATATGTATATGGGATATGGGAAAAGGTTATGGCGTTATATACGCACCACCACCTGATCAGCTGGTAAACGTTGATGATTTTTGCCCACAGTGGCCGAGATGATATGATGGGATGCCCTCAGAGGCTTGATGATGTTATGAAACATGTACCTATGCACGACATGACATTCATACGCATATGCATGACACTATAAGTATTTCATGATTTACAGAGTTATCCAGACTTACAAGTTGAGTCAATTATTCCATGTTTCTTCCATGACTTTTATATACTTATTTATGTGCCTTACATACTCGGTATATTATTCCTACTGACATCTTTTTTGCCTAGGGACGTTGCATTTCATGCCCGTAGGTCTTGATAGACAGGATGAAAGTCCTCCAAGTAGGCTATCAACTCAGCAAAAAGTGTTGGTGCGCTCCATTTGCTCAGGAGTTGCTTATTTGGTTAGTATGATTAAGACATGTATTGATTAATATGGCGAGGCCTTGTCCCGACCTTTATGATATTTATGTACTCTTAGAGGCTTGTAGACATATGTCATGTATATAAAATATTGTATGGCCTTGTTATGTTCAGTGTACGAGTGATCATTTGGTCTTATAGGCCAGTGTGTCATATGTATAAGTTTGTATTTCCTCATGCTTTACTTTGGTTCATTTACCTATGATAAAATAATACGAAAGATACGTTACATTGGTACTCGGTTGAGTAAGGTTCTAGGTGCCCGTTACGGCCCATCGGTTTGGGTCGTGACAGTCTAGTTTGTAATTTATATGATAATTTGGTGTGATTGTCACTTAAATTTTTATGTGAATTTCGTGTGTTTGTTGATTTGATATTTCTTAAAAATAATCACATTATGAATTTTTCATCTGCAAATAATTAAGTAAATAAGTTTAAATTGAGGCTTAATATATTTATCAAAATTTGGATTTAAGAAGAGGTTGTTCTTGTTGAGTTATTCTCCTGTCCTTGCTTCTGCATATTTACTTTGGGACTACGAGGCATTTACTCGGGAGATCCTCCATGTACTGCATATTTACTTTGGGACTACGAGGCGGTACCTCGGGAGATCCCCTGTACTGCATATTTACTTTGGGACTACGAGGTGGTACCTTGGGAGATCCCCCTATTTTGCACATTTACTTTGGGACTATGAGGCAGTACCTTGGGAGATTCCCCTGTTGAGCATTTACATTTGAGTTCACGAGGCGATACGTGGGGAGCGCCCCTGTTGTTTACCTTTATTTGGTGTGTTGTTACTTATCAATGAAGTATTGTCGTTCAGTCCTCAGTCATTTCATTAAATTATTTTGTTCTGTCTTGTGAATTTTCCATATGGTTGGGATAGAAATATAGGCACGAGGTGCCGTGAGATATGAAAGTGGGCTGAGTCCCAAGATTTTTAGGATTATGAAGTGAGGTGTCAATCGGTGATTTCACTTGAAAGAATTATATTCGAAAGGTTTTATTTAAAAGAATTATATCTGAAAGGCTTTATTTAAAAGAATAATATTCAAAAGGTTTTTATTTGAAAGAATTATATTCCAAAGGAAAGGTTTTTATTTAAAAGAATTATATTCGAAAGTCTTTTATTTGAAAGAATTTTATTCGAAAGGAAATGTTTTACATGAAAGAATTATATTCGAAAGGTTTTATTTTAAAGAATTATATTAGAAAAGTTTTTATTTGAAAGAATTATATTCGAAAGGAAAGGTTTTTATTTGAAAGAATTATATTTGAAAGGTTTTATTTAAGAGAATTATATACTAAAGATATTTATTTGAAACAGTCATATTGGGAGATATTTATTTGAATGATTTAAATTCATAAGATATTTATTTGGAGGAAGTATATTCGGGATATATTTAATTGATAGGATTACATTCTAAAGATTTTTATTTGGAAAACTTATAGAGAAAAAATGTATATTTTGAAGGACTTGATTAATTGATTGTACTTGTCTTTATTATTCGTGTGAGCAATATTTATAGTGTTCTTGCTGCCTTGCTATTTATGTCACTAGTTGATTATTGTTGCTATCACTGCTATCTATTTCTATTATATTTTGTATGGAATGTTGCACAGGTTATTAGATTAGTGAGTGTATTGACTGTACTTCGCCACTACTCTACCGAGGTTAGTCTTGATACTTACTGGGTACCGACTGTGGTGTACTCATACTATACTTCTGCATATTTTTGTGCAGAGCCAGGTATTGGAGATATCGGAATCGGGCAGAGCTAGGGTGTTGATCGCAAGATGCTGCTTGGCCGTCGCAGTCCCTTGGAGACTTTTCATTTTTATTGTACTATCACTCTTATTCAAACAGTATTGTATATTCAATCCTTGGGATCATTGCATGTATTCAGTTAGAGTTCATGACTCAGTATTACCAGTCTTGGGAGGTTTTTATATTTATTTTCGCTTTTGATTTTGACACTTGTATTAAATTATATGTTAAAAAAGGTCTCGAAATGTAATTGATCGGGTTACCTAGTCTTAGAGACTAAGTATCATCACGATGTCTATGGTGGGATTTTGGGTCATGACACAAACAAACTATTAATATTGCAAAAAGTACTTCATATTTCCCAATTATACTCCCTTTGGTCTGTAATAAGTGACATTTTGACCTTTTTATTTTGGTTCAAAATAAGTATCATTTTTACATAATCAAGAATGAATTAACTTTAGTTTTTCAAATTTGCCCTTGTTACATATCTCAATGTGTCAAGTTAATAATATACAAACTTTAATTAAGAGTAATTTAGTCAAAAGACTTACTCCCTCCGTTTCATATTATATGAGGTAGTTTGACTCTGCACGGAGTTTAAGAAAAAAGAAGAAGACTTTTAAAACTTGTGATCTTAAAAGCTTAAGGGGTAAAAAGTTTGTGGAGTCATGACATTTGTGGGGCTATAAAAGCTTCTCATTAAAGGTAAATGGGTAAAATGAAAGAGTTTAAAGTTGAATTATTTCTAAATTTAGAAATGTATCATTTATTTTGGAATAGACTAAAAAGGAAAGTACATCATTTAATATGAAACGGAGGGAGTACTTTTTTTCTAGGAGATACTCACTCCGGTCTACAATAAGTGACCAATTTGCCTTGGGAATACCCATTAAGAAAATACTAAATTTTAGACAAAAATAGTTAGTGTGACTAAACTACCCTTAATTAAATATTGCAGCATAACTTAATGTGAGTAGTAAAAGACTTTTTAGGGATACGTACATAAGGGTAATTTTGGAAAAACAAATTGAATTTTTTCTTGATTATATAAATGGACACTTATTTTGGACCAAAATAAAAAAGATAGCATTTGCATCTATACCCGCTTTTTGTGTCACGTTTTAACTTGTTCCCGCTTTGCCAAAAAAAATTGCAAACGTACCCGCTTTTTCGCATAACTTCAGCATACGGGACTGAAGTATCAAAGGCAATCACACAAAACTTCAGCATTCTAGTAGACGGGCCTGAAGTTTAGCTTTAGAGCTGAAGTTTTTGTTTTGTAACTGGCGAAGTTTTTGTTTTGTAACTCGCGAACTTCAGCTCTAGAGCTGAAGTTCTGTTTTGTAACTCGCGAACTTCAGCTCTAGAGCTGAAGTTTTTGTTTTGTAACTGGCGAACTTCAGCTCTGAAGTTTTATTTTGTAACTGGCGAACTTCAGCTCTTTGTTTTGTAACTGGCAAACTTCGAGCTGAAGTAGAAGAAGAAGATTTAGCTGTTGAAAATCTTTTAATAGCTCCTGAAAATGACCTTCTATGTCTACCTCTGTGATCTTGATCAACAACATTTTCTTTGTTCATTCCTTTTGAATATGCACCTTTTTGAATTTGTCCAAATGGTTCTTTTTTCGCTTCTTTGACATTATAACTATGTTCTTTAGCCATTGGTACAGACCCTTTGTCAAAGTTTGCTGAGTACTCATTTGAACAACCAGATTTGGAAAAGAAGGACTTGACATAAGCGCGGGAGGATTTAAGTTTTGAACCAAACGAGGAATTTTTAATCAGCTTGAGTTTTCGCGTCCAAGACTTCTTTGAATTTTCATCTGTTGGATTAAAGCTACTGGTTTGATCTTCTGTTGAGTACTCGAACATGTATTCATAGTAAAAAGAGTATCCTCTATATGATTCAAGCCAAAAACTGACCTTAAGATTTTGCAGAGCAAATAGAATCTTAAATAACGAATTATACCTCTAGCAACCATGGTGTAGCAAAGTATGTGGACTGTAGAGCTTTCCTTGTTCAGTGCTAGAATATAGATGCTTACACCTAAAAAGAAAGAAGAAGAAAGAAAACGAAGGAGAAGAAGAAATGGGGTTGAAGTTGTTTTAAAAGTGAGTACAAGTTAAAAGTTTAAAAAAAATAGGTATATATTAAATGGGGGCGACCAAATAGGGCGCTTCGTGCAATTTTTTATTCACTTATTGTGGACCGAAGGGAGTACTATTTTCTTAAGGGATGTGTTAAAAACCAAAAAGTCATTTTTTGTCGACCGGAGGGAGTATAATTTTACTTGATTGCACACAAAGATTTTTCGAAGTGTTGAGGTTTACAGTAATCGAAGTGGAATGAGATAAAATTTTGAGATGCTAGTTTATTTGTTAAGAACTTAAGAATGTTTGAGATTTTCTCAAAAACAACAAAAAGGTATAAGTAGTAAATGAAAATTTCCACTTTATATCGAAAAGTTGGCAACATTGCGGAATAAGATAACAAAGGAAATGAAAGACTTGTTATTGGGATGGAACGAACCCCTAACACTTGGTAATAACGGAAAACATACAATATCTAAAACAAGGAATTGAAGAGTTAAAAATTGGAGTTTTTGTCTTAAGTATATTTTTGGGTTTCAAATATTATTTTGGACTCGAATTTAAAAAATTAATCACATATTTGGACTCATGAGTAATTGGATTAAGTAGAAGTTTCGTTGGAGAAGAAATAACCTTTAACATTGAGAGGAAAAATTGAATGCAGCATAACTAAGCTAGCTTGATGTATACGTTAGGTGCTCTGGTTTTTTTATTTTTTTTTGGCAAATAATTTAGTACGTTGATCTTTAGGGGCTGCACAAACAAAGGCCCCGCTTTCACAAATAGCGATGTGGGCTCGGTCATTTGGGCCGACCTTAAACGGGCATCCCTCCAAGGTGCTACGGAAAGTCACCAACTTGGGCCATGAGCCTTCTCGATGACCCATTGACACGTCAAGGTATGTGTTTAAGAATCTTGTATGGTATTGCTAGTGTGCATTTCTTTAACAAAATTGGGATCTTTACATAAATAGGCAGTCATATTCGTTATTTAATTTTTCTAGCCGGAATACGTGGGTTATACACTGATTATATATAGTTATACATATTTTATACCTGAACTATTTATATATATATTATACGTCCATCGACTATTTTTAGTTTAAGCAATTGAATAAACGACTATTTAGTTCGATCACCTACAATAGGTTACTACTAATGTTTAGTGCAAATCTCTATCTTCAATTGCCTGTTCATTGTGTATGTCTTACAAAGACCGTGGATAAAACTTAAAAAATAATATTCTTCATTTCATGCGTTTTAAAAAAAATATAATAACAAAACTAAAAAGTAAATTGTAGTCTGACTCTGTTCGGTGCCTTCATGGTCTAAACTCCATGTAATCACAAAGTGTAATCTACTTTTATGATAGGATATTTATGCATTTACTGTTTGTGAAATAAGTTGAGCAAAGCACTAACTGTAGAAAAGCTAGTCAGATTTCACATTAGATACTTTACCATTTTAGGTAAAGAAACTGACAACTATCATTTACTTTTAACCTATCCTTGAGGAAAACATAATTAAATTGAAAGTTCCACAATTAATAAGTAGGAATTATTTAATGCAACAGCACTTAATTGGCATTCTAATACATTTTCTATCAGTATATAATTATTAGAACTAAAAACTAATAGCAAGCGTATATGTTGTTTTCGACATACAATCGACCCCAATATGACGGCTTTCAGTATATTAAATTAAATAGTTTAACTTTTTCTACAAATGATAAAAAAATTAGAGATTCAAGTTATATAAACTCGCCGAAAGAAAAACATTAAAATCCTTTTTTAAGAAAATATAAAAAGAAATAACTTACAAAAACTACTTTTTAGTAATTATTTTAAAACCACTTTAGCTGAGATTTTCCTTTTTCCTTTTCTGGAGATGCAGTTTAAAAATATTATTAATTGCGAATCCCCTGCATTTCTCTAGTTCTCCTATATATACGTGTCCTCCGCGTTCCTCTTACTCACGCCAAAATCATGATCAGTCTTTTCTTTCTCGAGCCATTTCTTTCACTCTCAGTTTTCGTATTATCAACATTTTTATGCTTCATTCTCTGTAACGCATAGTTATTCAACCTCATGATCTCCTATTGATTTCTTATTTCTTTTAGTTTTATTCTCTTATATATCGTTTAATAAGATTTATTTTTATTTTTCTTCTCAAGAAAAAACGAAAAGAAGTTCATTATTTCAAACATTCAAAGTGAAAGTATGTCTCCATTTGGAAATGAGGTAACTCTAATAGCTTGTCGATTTTGTGACCAAATCTATCCAAATGCTACAAGCCTTATGCGTCATTTTCTTGACAATGAATGCATAAATATGCCTGAATTTGGAAATGAACCTCAAAATCCAAATGAGGTAAGTTTTACAGTTTGTCGATTTTGTGACCAAATCTGCTTAGATGCTACAAGCCTAATGCGTCATTTTATTTACGAAAAATGCGAAATGATGAGTGTGTCGAGTGATGGCAGATCTCTAATTCCTAGATATGAGGCTTACGAAAATGTGTTCAATTCCGTTCACCTCACTATTTCTTTCATAAATAAAACACAACTTTTTTCAATAAACCCTTGTCCTAGATTTCATGGGTTGCCTCCACAGAATGTACCTCAAAGGACAAGGGAACCACAAAACAGGTATGGCTTTTAGTCTAACATTCATCTAATAATCCGTTACTATTTAGAGGGGTAAATTTTATTGTTAAATTAATTTATATAATTTAATTAAACATTTGGAATTGGGTTCTTGCTATGTGCAGGGACATTAACCCGATTTACCGGACAAGGCCATTTATTAAAAAGCTGGAGAAGCCAATTCCTGAAATAATTGTTATTCAAGACGATGATGAAGAGGAGGAAATGAAGTTGGATTTGACCTTGAAGTTCTAGAGATTCTCAAAATAGATTTGGATTATTATCTTATGTTGTAATAGTGTTAGTCGATGCTTTTCCTAATTATCTTGGTATTTGCTCAGTTTCATTTATGTGAACTCTAAATATGTTTTTCCCTTGAAACTAAGTGTGCTTCTTCTGCTTTAATTAATTATTTTGTGCTGTTGTATGTGTTCAAATGACTTAGGGGTCGTTTGATTGGAAAGATTATCTCGGGATTAATTATTTTGAAATTAGTTATTTCATGGGGATAAAAAAATATTTCAATTCCGGAATAATTAATCTCGAAATTAATTATACCGTAATTTTCTCTCAACCAAACATGGGATAAATTCTTCTTAAATTTAGTCCCGAGATTAATTATTTCATGTCTCTCATACCAAAGGAGCCCTTAGAGTGCAAATCAACAAGATAATTACCAACCACTCCCTCCTTTCACTTTTATTGTCCATTATACTAAAAATATATTTTTACTTTTACTTGTCCACTATATTAAATCAAGAGAAAGATAATCTTTTTTTCTTGTTTGACCCTTATCATTAACTATTCATTCCCAAAATCATTCCCAAAATTTTTAAAAACGTTATCATTATTAAGAATAAAGTTATTAAATATATACTTTATTTATTTTTTCTTAAAGATAGTACAAAATTAAAAGTGTAACTAAAAGTGATAGGGAGTATATATCAACTAGAAGTTGACCAATCATCATGACGTTTTGTTAGGCTCTAATAGACGTTTTTTTTCTTTTTTTCTTTTTTGGAATTTAGTAAATGCATATATCGGTTATATTCAGGAAAATTGTGGTTCAAATATGATTTTAAGTATTGACAACTAAGAGGCCTTTGGGCAGCAGGGAATGAATTAAAGATTTTCCATAGAAGTGGATTTAAGAAATATCAATTTTATCAAATTGAAGGGGCATTTTCATATATACCCATTTTTTATGTTACTGTTGAAGTTATACCTATATTGCATAAAATTTTGTGAAGTGTACCCCTCGGAATTGAAATAGTTCAATCTCTTCAATACAACTTCAGAAATCAAATCTGATATTCTTCTACTCTCAAATGTAACTTCAGAAATTTGAATCTGAAGTAATTCAATCTCTTCAATGTAACTTCATAAATTAAATCTGAAGTTTTCTAGCAACTTCATAAATTTAATTTTTAAATAGTTCAATCAATTGAATGCAATTCAGATTTCGAATCTTAAATTCTTAAACATAAACTTGTTTTTCGAATTTCAACAATCCAATATACGATTCAATACCCAAATCTACTCCAAATGAGTTCAATTTTGAAACACAACTCTCAAATAGTATAAAGAACAAATCTCAATCATCAAATTATCAAACAACAACAAATTTAACAAACTCATTTTACAACTAAGAAGAAGAAGAAACTCTAAGCACAAAGAAGACGAAAATAACAAAGAAAAATATTATATGTATTTGAAGTTATCCAAATATTGGATATCAGTTAAAAAAAAATAAAGTGGGGTACAAATTCAATGCGTGGCGCAATATTGGGTGCCACATGAAAATTTATAAATTGAAGGGTAGCTTATGGACAATGGTCTAGGATCTTTTGCGTGAATTCGGGCTGGTCATTCAAAAATAGTTAGCGTTTGCAAAGTTATTGAAAAATAGCCAGCGTTTGCAAAGTTATTGAAAAATAGCCATTATTTTATTGCAACAGGGACCGGTCTAGGATAATATATTGGAGATCGATGCACCTGCGTATGAACTTCCAGCATATTATGCTGGAACTCCAACACGCGAAAAGTTCCAGCATAATATACTAGAGATTGGAGCACCTGTGTATGAACTTCCAGCATATTATACTGAACCAGTATACTATACTGTAACTCCAGTATATTATGCTGGAGCTCTAGTATACTTATGTTGGAACTCCGTTATAATATACTGAAGTTTCAACATACGTATGCTAGAAATCCAGTATATTATGCTGAAGTATTTTCGGATTTTGAACATTGTTTTCGTTCAGATTTATCTTTACATGAAAAGTGACTAAATTTTTATTACTTTTGAAACAGTGGCTATTTTTAAATGACTACTTGTAAATCTAGCTATTTTTGAATTTCTCCCGCTGTTTTTGAGTTGGGCTTACGGGTCGTGTAACTTTGGGCTTTTCTTTCATTTCTAATGTGCTTTTCCCATTTGGTTGATTTTGTTCTCTAGATACTAGAATACCAATATAATATACTCCATAATCCATAAAACTACGAAAGCAAACTTATATATAAAAATAAAAAAAAACAATTACTAGAAATAAAATGATATTAAAGGAGAAACTTTTTTTTTAAAGTAAAGACATCTATTTATGCTAAACTAATTAGTCAAATAGTTGACGAATCTAAGGAAGAAACTTTTTTAGTAAAAAAAATCTATTTATGCTAAACTAATTAGCTAAATAGTCCTATATTTGTTATAGCATTTAGTATGATTTACACTAAATTAAAGAAGAAGAAATTATACCAGATTCACTCCTGATTATTTAAATTTTCTGCAGAAAATAAACTAGAAACTACATAATAAAATAGCCAAATACATAAGCAGACACTAAACTTGGCACCGCTTTTCATATACACTTAAAGTTGGGCTTGTTTATGTTAGAAACTTCAAGTTACTACTATATAGAAGAGGGAACAAGCAGGCACACCAGGTCAACATGCCTGCTTGAGATATCAGGGGTAATTTGGTCCTTTCGTTTAAATGAAGCAGTATGATTGGTCCCGATAGAATCCTACTATAGCTACAGTATATATTTTTTAGTGTCTTTGACTTAACTATCCTTTGCTTATGTCACTCCACACATATTTTCATACAGCATCTGGGGCTAACATTGTACTTCCTCATGTGGCCATCACGTCCCGGCCCCACACAAACCATTTTCCTCTTATTTTTCAACCATTCATAACATGTTTTTTTTCCTTTTTGTCCAGAAAATTTTTGCCATTAGAATTTCCTTATTTTCTCTTAATTTAATAGTTATTTTTCTTTAATATTAGAATATTGGGAAAAAAATCTTTATCTTCAAAGTTTTTATCTTTTATGAGCTCTTTATTTATTTGTTACTATAACACGTATATTTGAAAACATAACCATCACTTAATTATAACTAATATAATATGTTGTATTCATTGAATTATCTAAACATGATAAAAACAATTAATATTATATAATCATCTAACCTAATGTCAACTAATTAATTGTTCCATTCAAAAGACCGTGGTTAAGAAATGGTGAGCAGATGTTACAGATAGTAGCAAGTGGTTTCAAATACTCAAACGGAATACATATGAAATATGCTTAATTTGGACTAAGCTTTACTTCAATTAAATTAACGTGAGAAATTATAAGATGGAGGGAAATAGGCAAAAATCGCCCTTTTCTTAAATCAAATAAGCGGAAATTTTGTCACGACCCAATTCCCGAACCTGGTCGTGATGGCGTCTCTCATGAAGACAAGGCCAGCCATTCAACCCAATTCATCCTTTTAAGACAATTAATTAACACAATTATAGTATAAACATGGTTTAATAATATCTAATAGCGGAAAGTATAGATAAAATACAGAAATCCAACCCAACTCAGTCCTAACCGGGGTGTCACGAGTATCTATAAGAATGAAATTTCAACATTACGGTCTAGAAATACACTGAACAAGAATAATGAATAACATAGAGAGACAGTGGTGCTGCGAACGCTGGCAGTCACCTCGCTAAAACCTCTACAACGATGCCTTCACGCAACCAATACCAGCTACCGGGTGAATAAATACCTGCAACTGCATGCGAGGTGCAGGGAGTAAAGTGAGTACTCCAACTCAGTGAGTAATAAATATAAATAATGACTGAAGGTAAGAAAACACGTTAAGGCACACAACATTCTATACAGAAGCAGTGAATCATTTAAAATAACAATTCAGTGAAATATCATGTGAAATTTCTTTTAAACCAGTAAAACATGTAATTTAGCAGTAAAATGACAAGTAGAAATCCGCTCCTCGGGCTCAATATCAATACAACAAGTAGAAATCTGCCCCTCGGGCTCAGTATTAAAATAACAAGTAGAAATCTGCCCCTCGGGCTCAGTATCAAAATAATAATTAGAAATCTGCCCCTCAGGCTCAGTATCAAAATAATAAGTAAAATTCTACCCCTCGGGCTTAGTATCTCAGAATAGTATCAGCCCCTCAGGCTCAAAACAGTATGAAGCAACCAGACAATGAAATAAGAGCACATAATTGTTATGTCAGATAATGCATATAAGGAATAAATGCATGAGTGCAATGCAATGCACATGATGGTACACTCTATGCATGAGTGTAATGCAATGCATATGATGGTACTCTCTAGTACCCACTGCGGTGTGCAACCCGAGCCATCCATTTTATTTATCGTCGACGGCACTCACTAGGGGTGTGTGCAGACTCCGGAGGGGCTCCTACAACCCAAGCGCAATATCAAGCCATCTCGTGGTATCAAATCTAGGCCCTCGGCCTCATATCAATATCAGTATAATCACCCAGGTTTTCGGCCTCCATATCAATGTAATCAACCAGGCCCTCAACCTCAATATTAATGTAACACTGTTGCGGCGCGCAGCCCGATCCATGCTCAGTACAGAAATTATCATAAGCCCCTTGGGCATTTGTAAAATAGTAGTTCTCAGCCCGAAATATCATTTAAAAATACCATTTAAGTTTTCAAATCTTAGAAAGATGGCTGAGTTTGCAAAATAATATTTAAAACATTGGACTGAGATCAAATAATATGCAAAATATACGAAAATAGTGATATCAATCCCTGAATGATTCAAATAATTGGCAAGAAGCCCAAATGCAACAATCAAATCTAAGTAAGGATGATCCTCAATTTAGTTCAAGTAGAAAACACGGTAAAAACATCTCTCGGGACGGACCAAGTCGCAATCCCCAATGGTGCTCTACCCCACGCCCGTTATCCGGCGTGCAAGTCACCTCAATATAGCGTTATGATGTGAAATTCCGGGGTTTCAAACTCTGAGGACATCATTTACATCAATTACTCACCTCGAACTAGCCCGAAAAGTTACTCTGCAACACGCTTGCCCTCTTGAATTCGTCCGAAGCTTCCAATCTAGTCATAATAATTCAATATACTCAATGCAAGTCGTAGGAATTAATCCCATATGAATTTACACATTTTCATACAAGGTACACATACCGTATGTTCGTCATAACAAGGGGATTCTTCAAGAGTTAAAGTTAGCCATGCATACCTCAAATTCGCCCCTTAATAATACTACCATGATCCAATACACTTAAGCAACTTCAATCTACAATACAATATTAAATGAGACCAATATTAGTAACGAACTCCATAACTTATGCCATTTATGCATATTATCAAACACCTTGTAGGCATAGATATTTACATCTCATAACTATAGTATTGGTTCATCCAATCATCACCATTAACCAACAATTCATTCCACCATCATTCCCAACCAATTTATAACTTCCAACAACGTATGTATGACCATCCATTCAAACCCAACCAACAAATCCCAACAAATAATCACCTTTAAATCCCTACCATGGTCATGTATTTAAATTGGGAATTTATATCTTCCAATAACCATACCATAAGTTGTAATACTTGATTCATACTCATAATTCCATAATAACTCCATCTATGTAAGTCTAAGGTGTAGGATTACCTCTTGTAGACCAAATCTTGAAAGACAACTTTTGGGGTGTTCTTGAGATTTTGAAGAAATCCTATGAAACCCAATCAAAATCATGTTGTAACTAGTGATTGAGAAGTGAAATCACCATGAAAACACACTTAAAAACTCACCTTAGGTGTGCAATTGGATGCCTTGGTCGAGTTGGGGGTGTAGAGGAAGCCCTAAGCTTGAGAAATGACTCAAATTCTCTTATTTCCGGTCTTTAAGATATTTAAAACCTCTCGCGCGCCTGTTCGCTCGCGGGAGGCAAAATACTCAGCATAATGCGCGACTTCGCGCTAATGTTCGCGTTAGAGATGCCTGCCCAGTAAAATGGTCATTACTTTCTGTATATACATCCAAATGACGAACGGTTTGTTGCGTGAGAAATTAGACTCAAAGGGCTTTAATTTGATAGGCTATGCATCACACAACCCCTTATAGAACTGTAGATATGATCGTTCAAAGTGAGGTCTTGTGCATACTCATTTGCACATTTCATCTATAATGAAAATTTTCAACTTGGCTTGGACTTAAGCCTCTCCTTAGACCCCAAATCACCTATAATATGCCTCGTACACTTATTATCATATCTAATTGATATCCATTATATTAATAGTCCTCGTTCGCAGACAAAGTAATATAATTAGCGCCCGTCAACTTTCTTTATAGCGCTTAAGTACTTCAAAAAAATTTCGGGGTGTTACATTCTCCCCCACGTAGGATCATTCGTCCTCGAATGAGAATTATAGTCCGCTCCCAAATTTTTACTAAGTCCCAAATTTTTCAAAAATTTCTGCAGAGTCTCCTTTATAATTGGGCCTATCCACCTGTCAGAGAATCACCAAAATCATCCTAACAACACATCCACAACTCGACAAAGCATCACAATGTATATCAATAACATTAATCTCAATATTACATGCATTATATTATCAAAATTGATACATGGACATGAGTTGCACCTATTTGAATCGTAACACATAGAAAATACCTTTCGATCCACCATTATTGGGCTATTCAACCAAGTAAGAACATTTTCTTCCTTAACATTTTCGACCTCCAAGGTGGGCTCCTCGACTAATAGATTTTGTCATAATACATTTACAGAAGCGATCTCAACTCCCAGGCTTATCTAACTAGTATGACAATTAGATTTCCCTCATAAGCCAATTACCCCTTAACTTTACCTTTAGTAGTTTCCCGCCAGAATGATACACAAAGGATTTTCAACTACCTTTTTAGACATAGATACATGAAAACACAAAACACATGGAGAAAAATAATAGGGAGACATCATGCTCATAGTTTGGCATATTCCCTTCGGGATTTCATAAGGCCCGATGTAACTATACATATTTTACCCGTATTAGAAATTCACATAACATCCTTATGGAGAAAATATTGAGAATAACCCGTTCACTTTCTTCAACTCTAAATCTCCATGCCAAACATCTAAACTAAACCTTTGCCGACCTTCAACAATTACTCTAAGATGTTCTGGTACAAAAATGATGATAAAATTTCATGTCCCATATATTTGATCACTGGGTAATGCTTCTCCTTTGATATGTTTGAACCTTCAAATCCCTAATTCACCTATCACACATGCATACCCAAGGGTAGTCCCACGTCATCCTATACCATATAGGCCTGACGACACCACATAACTAAAAATTACTAATTTGGCCTTAGCCCATAAACCTTGAAATCAAACTTCCAACATCCAGAAATTTCCTTTCAAGACCTGAATTTTGCGTCAACACACTGTATGAATTAGAGCAAATTATATTAAGCTTTAACCATAATCCCAAATATAATTACACAATATACTATACAACTCGCATACTCGCAACACCATTTCCGATCACAATAACTGCTCAAAACCAACCAATACTAGTATAAAACTCCATTTTCCATAAGTCTCGTTCCAAAATCTTCGTACACTCCTGATTCCCAAATCTACCATAATCACATCCCATAGCACTCATTCTATGTTCAATGACCTTATATCACCAAACACAACTATTCCCGCTATTCCGATGTAATCCTGCCTTTTCGGCTTAGAACATTATTTAAATCCAACTCATCAAATTCTGTGAGAAGGCCATCTATATGTGCATGCGCCCAATTTTCTCAGATTGCCCTGATCTGGAAATATCATAGCATGAATAGGAAGAAAACCATTAATCTATAATTGAACGGGGAATCGCAATTTCCACATAACTCATGTGCTAACAATAGCACCCGCACGGACAACTCACGTGCCAACAATAAAATACGCACGGACAACTCACGTGCCAATAATATAATCTGCCTGGTATAGTCTCAGACCTCCAGTTCAAACATTTTATATGGGAGCATTCAAACAGGTATACATTTTCATGTTGAGTAAGATAAGACTTTCATGTTCCTGGACTGGTATAAGTGACATGCTAAAGTGTAAGCATGTACCAAGTATGTTATCATAGCTCAAATCGAATATTTTTTTTCATCACTGAGGCATTTATCAAGTTCGTTCAGGGATTTTAACCCCTTCGCAGCCTCAAACATACCCAAAATAGCTCACACAATGTTACAGATGAGAAACATTGTAGCTTAAAGCTTAATAGTAAATTCTAAGCTTGTTATAGCCCAAACATTTTCATGATCATGAATAGTTGCCCCGGTGCTCGCACATGGGTTCGAACCTCACATATATTCACACTCACAACACATAGTTATCACAATCAATTAGTGCAGCTAGTACCTCCACTGAGTTCAAATAAAATTCTCACATCAAACATGCCGCGAATCCCGGTTATTATACTTCTGGGAACTCCCAGTCTCCAAATTCATAGATCACATAAATCACCGTATCTGATCACAATTCCAGCACTCGAATGACTAAAACATTCCTCATGCACGATCATCCAACTAGGAATACTTCCATAATTCTTCTGTACCCCATAATAATAATTCGAATATCAACAGTCTATCAACCAGGTGAGTACCGCAATACTAATGATCATCCGTAAGTAAAAACACAATACACTTTCTAAGATGCACATCATTCTCAGGGATTACCGGGCAGTTGATAACATTCACCTAAATATCTGAAATGGACCATGATGTCCAAAATTTGTGATACTCCATTCAAGAATGAACCGCCACCCTTTACATGAAACTCTTAATCTCACACAATACACCATGTCTACCACGCCATTATATGACAAGCACAAGAATCTCATTATCAATTCCGAGTTACCAGCAAATTACCTGCCGATTAGTTAGAAACCTTCCTATGGCTCCCACCTCAGGGCAAGTCATAATACACAACATGTGCCTCACACCGATAGAAAATGTCTGGCTACACCATGGTAGAAACCATTAAGAACACCTTAAAATTTATTTGCACATAATCAAAATATCAAATATGGATTCCT
This sequence comes from Nicotiana sylvestris, assembly GCF_000393655.2. Classification (NCBI taxonomy): domain Eukaryota; kingdom Viridiplantae; phylum Streptophyta; class Magnoliopsida; order Solanales; family Solanaceae; genus Nicotiana; species Nicotiana sylvestris. Next base: position 149,417,767 of record NC_091062.1, on the reverse strand, counting down.
CTAACTCGACCAAGCCACGTAGGCTGCCAAACCCATGAATGTTGTCACCCAAAACCTATGTAGAGAATCATCTCATAATAAGTAAACCAAGAACTGATCATATCCAATATCGTTTGGATACTGCTTACTACCAAGCTATATCACTTTGTTTTCTCTCTGATTTACCCTCAGTTCGACACTCTTACTTGACGTACACCAGTAATGTTACCCAAAGCTCACTACCAGATATCCCAGTATAAAATCACATGGCCATAAGGCCCATAAGCCATGATATTCTTCTTAAGCACCCCTTAAGTATCACAACCCAAAACGCCCACTCTAAAAGTACCTTATGAATTTAAAAATCATTCTTTTACCTCCCTTGTACTAGAATACAGAATCCATAGTCATATAGAAGTACCGCACGTTTCGATATCATCTCAATGTAAATAATTGATTATAGCGGTATACAAATCCGAACAATTTTCAATTGCCACATATACATTTTTGAATCCATTAGAACTCTCTCAAGAGTCGTCTACTCTGCTCAATTTAAATTGTACCGCCCAAATGGCCAAAATACACTTGCCACATTAACACAAAACACCTAAAGAAGTAACCATGTCTTAACATTATAAATCAAGTTCATACTTCATGGGCATTACATTCTTCAAAATAACAACTTAATCATTCCATGATTTTCATATCTTCATAAAGTATAACATACCTCGTATCCAGAATTTTCTCGCTCGAGTCATCTTCGACCCCAATCTCCTCGAATCACAATCAATTCACAAGTATGCCTCAAACCGAAACCAACATAACGCATAACCATGTAATTAATTCATCGATAGCAGACTCCCTCACTTGGCTCTAAGCCTTAAATCAAAACACTTGATAACTTACAATGGCCCACACTCTATTACTGCCATAATACTCTGGTGAGATTCAGTCAAATTCTTCCCAATTCATGCAACACAATTTATATAGTATCTCAATTCGTTTACTAAGCTCGCCTTCATTCTCGTGACGGTCAGGTGAACTCTCTTGACTAATTCAAATTCAAATCTCAATGCATCTACCGTACTGGTAGTAAATAAAATTCTCCACACAATATTATAATGATCGCACATACATAGTTTACCCTGCAGGTGATAACCCACATGCTTATCTTCAAATTGACGTCTCTCTATAACTTTTCACAGCCACAACTCCTACGCCATCACTTAATCTTCCTGAGTTTGACTCATCAACAAGACATGAATTATTAATTTTTTTTAACCTCTCGAGAAAATGTTCTCTTCACGTTCAAACCTTCCAAATGCATTCCCGAGTCGCATCATAATCATCATTTATTCATCCCACAGCTTGTCGAGCCACAAATTTTAACTCATAAGGACACTACCGAAAACATAAGTCCAAATGTACAAATTCACACCACTGAAGCTACCGATCCTAAGCTGCAGTCGAAACCCAGCCTCAAGTCTTCTAGACTGGCCCATTACCGAAACACCAAATACACATCTCGAATCTCGTTCGTAGAATCACAAGTCGACAATGCACAGCTGATACCGGATGCTCATATGCGCATACGAACATGTGGAAGGAATTTCAAGAGTTACATTTCAAGTTGAATCAATGACGCACGATAAGAATTCAAGAGTGTGAAAATTTTCCTAAAGGTTCTGCAGCCTCTCGAAGATAAGTACAGACGTTTCCGTACCGATCCGCAAGACTCTACTAAACCTTCTCATGACTCGTGAGACCTATATAACCTAGGCTCTGATACCAACTTGTCACGACCCAATTCCCGAACCTGGTCGTGATGGCGCCTCTCATGAATACAAGGCCAGCCATTCAACCCAATTCATCCTTTTAAGATAATTAATTAATACAATTATAGTATAAACATGGTTTAATAATATCCAATAGCGGAAAGTATAGATAAAATACGGAAATCCACCCCAACTCAGCCCTAACCGGGGTGTCACAAGTCAGGAGCATCTATAAGAATGAAATTTCCACATTACAGTCTAGAAATACACAGAACAAGAATAATGAATAACATAGAGAGACAGTGGTGCTGCGAACGCGGGCAGTCACCTCGCTAAAACCTCTACAACGCTGCCTTCACGCAGCCAATACTAGCTACTGGGTGAATAAATACCTTCAACTGCATGCGAGGTGCATGGAGTAAAGTGAGTACTCCAACTCAGTGAGTAATAAATATAAATAATGACTGAAGGTAAGAAAACACATTAAGGCACACAACATTCTATACAGAAGCAGTGAAATCATTTAAAATAACAATTTAGTGAAATATCATGTGAAATTTCTTTTAAACCAGTAAAACAGGTAATTTAGCAGTAAAATGACAAGTAGAAATCTGCCCCTCGGGCTCAATATCAACACAACAAGTAGAAATCTGCCCCTCGGGCTCAGTATTAAAATAACAAGTAGAAATTTGCCCATCGGGCTTAGTATCAAAATAATAATTAGAAATCTGCCCCTCGGGCTCAGTATCAAAATAATAAGTAAAAATCTGCCCCTCGAGCTCAGTATCTCAGAACAGTATCAGCCCCTCAGGCTCAGAACAGTATGAAGCAACCCGTCAATGAAATAAGAGCACATAATTATTATGGCAGATAATGTAGATAAGGAATAAATGCATGAGTGCAATGCAATGCACATGATGGTACACTCTATGCATGAGTGCAATGCAATGCATATGATGGTACTCTCTAGTACCCACTGCGGCGTGCAGCCCGAGCCATCCATTTTATTTATCGTCGACGGCGCTCACTAAGGGCGTGTGCAGATTCCGGAGGGGCTCCTACAGCCCAAGCGCAATATCAAGTCATCTCGTGGCATCAAATCTAGGCCCTCGGCCTCATATCAATATCAGTATAATCACCCAGGCTTTCGGCCTCCATATCAATGTAATCAACCAGGCCCTCAGCCTTAATATCAATGTAACACTGCTGCGGCGCGCAACCCGATCCATGCTCAGTCTAGAAATCATCATAAGCCTCTTGGGCATTTGTAAAACAGTAGTTCTCAGCCCGAAACATCATTTAAAAATACCATTTAAGTTTTCAAATCTTAGAAAGATGGCTGAGTTTGCAAAACAGTATTTAAAACCTTGGACTGAGATCAAATGATATGCAAAATATGCGAAAACAGTGATATCAATCCCTGAAGGATTCAAATAATTGGCAAGAAGCCCAAATGCAACAATCAAATCTAAGTAAGGATGATCCTCAATTTAGTTCAAGTAGAAAACACGGTAAAAACATCTCTCGGGACGGACCAAGTCGCAATCCCCAATGGTGCTCTACCCCACGCCCGTTATTCGGCGTGCAAGTCACCTCAATATAGCGTTATGATGTGAAATTCCGGGGTTTCAAACCCTGAGGACATCATTTACATCAATTACTCACCTCGAACTATCCCGGAAAGCTACTCTGCAACACGTTTGCCCTCTTGAATTCGTCCAAAGCTTCCAATCTAGTCATAATAATTCAATATACTCAATGCAAGTTGTAGGAATTAATCCCATATGAATTTACACATTTTCATACAAGGTACACATACCGTATGTTCGTCATAACAAGGGGATTCTTCAAGAGTTAAAGTTAGCCATGCATACCTCAAATTCGCCCCTTAATAATACTACCATGATCCAATACACTTAAGCAACTTCAATCTACAATACAATATTAAATGAGACCAATATTAGTAACGAACTCCATCTATGTAAGTCTAAGGTGTAGGATTACCTCTTGTAGACCAAATCTTGAAAGACAACTTTGGGGTGTTCTTGAGATTTTGAAGAAATCCTATGAAACCCAATCAAAATCATGTTGTAACTAGTGATTGAGAAGTGAAATCACCATGAAATCACACTTAAAAACTCACCTTAGGTGTGCAATTGGATGACTTGGTCGAGTTGGGGGGTGTAGAGGAAGCCCTAAGCTTGAGAAATGACTCAAATTCTCTTATTTCCAGTCTTTAGGATATTTAAACCTTCGAGGCGCGTGAGCTCGCGCAGTTCGCGCGCAAGAGGCAGAATACTCAGCATAATGCGCGACTTCGCGCTAATGTTCGCGCTAGAGACGCCTGTCTAGTAAAATGGTCATAACTTTCTGTATACACCTTCAAATGATAAACGGTTTATTGCGTGGGAAACTAGTCTCAAAGGGATTTAATTTGATAGGCTATGCATCACACAACCCCTTATAGAACTGGAGATATGATCATTCAAAGTGAGGTCTTGTGCATACTCATTTGCAACTTTCATCTATAATGAAAATTTTCAACTTGGCTTGGACTTAAGCCTCTCCTTAGACCCCAAATCACCTATAATATGCCCGTACACTTATTATCATATCTAATTGATATCCATTATATTAATAGTCCTCGTTCGCAGACAAAGTAATATAATTAGCGCCCGTCAACTTTCTTAATAGCGCTTAAATACTTCAAAAAAATTTTGGGGTGTTACAAATTTGCGCAAAGTAATTAGGTAAAGCATATAGATTTTTCAAATAAAAAATTAAGTAAAGCATATAAAACAGTAATACATACATAAAAAAGGTTTGGTGAGAATATTACATCTAAAACTGCAGTGTGTCAAAGGAATTTACATACAAGTTAAGGGGCCAAATATGTATTAGGCCAAAATTATTTTACCTTCTAATCCGCATTTTTGTCAATAAAACGAAGCCAAAATACAAACTAAATATTTGCAATATTTATGAGTTTATTATAAGGTTTGATTATATTATTGAGAGCTTTCATTCGTAAAGCTGTGCATAGAGAAGGATCATCAATTAATGAAAATTTCATATATGCAACATTTGAAAATACAAATAAATATTATTTGAAGTTTGAGTCAATTAAAATCTTAAGAAAGTTTAGCTTTTGTTTAAAAAAAGAAAGAAATAAGCAAATTCTTTTAAGCTTTGCTTGAATGTAATGAGTATCTAAGACATTTAAAAGAATTAATTTAAATAGTCACCCACCCAATCATATATTTAGTTAATAGATTTATAATATATGTATAATTCAGTTATACATAGAAGAGTTTGACTAGGGGCATTTTCATATATACTTACTTTTGGGATCACCATTGAAATTATACCCGCATTGCACAAAATTTTGTAAAGTGTATCCGCTCGAACCGGAATTAGTTCAATATCTTTAATGCAACTTCAGAAATCAAATATGAAGTTTTATATCTTTCAAGTGCAACTTTAGAACATCGAATCTGAAGTAGTTTAATCTCCTCAATGCAAATTTAGAAATCAAATCTGAAGCTCTTTTATTCAAATGCAACTTCAGAAATTCGAATCTTTAGTAGTTCAATATATTGAATGCAACTTCAGATTTTGAATCTTAAGTTCTGGAATATAAATTTGTTCTTCAATTTTCAACAATTCAATACACGATTCAATACCCAAATCTATTCCAAATGAGCTCAAATTTGAAACATCGCTTTCAAATATCATAAAGAACAAATCTCAATCATCAAATTGTCGAAAAGACAACAAATTTAAAAAACTCATTTTGCAACTAAGAAGAAGAAGAAGAAGAAGAAGAAACTCTAAACACAAAGAAGAAGAAAATAGCAGTAAATAAGAAGAGAAAAGTGTATGCATCTGAAATTATCTAAAAATTAGATATCAATTAAACTTTTTTTAAAAAGTGGGCATAAATCCAACTGGTGAAGCAAAACTGGATGCCACATAATTTTTTTACCTTTGACTATGATTGTTGGGCCCGGGCACAACCCCAGCTAATCGTAACTAGTATATTCAATATGTGTCTAATGAACACCTCATTGACCATCAACAGGAAAAACAAATCAACGAATGAAATGAAGACATGTGTTATTTTGATCCTAAATCACTATTAAAATTTATTTTGAGGAAAAAAATATTTTCACTAAAATTTCCCCTCCCCTCTCCCCTGAGTCCCGAACCCAATTGTGGTTCTTTTGGACTCAAAATACATAAATAGGTGGGGGGAAAAGGTGACATTTTTTCGTTACTGTATAGCGCCAAGTATTGTGGCACTATACTGAAAACCTAACACGCCCAGATATAGCGCCACAATACATAGTGCTATACATAAGTTTTATATATAGCGCCTGGTATTTTGGCGCTATACTCCTTTTTCCTGGCCCTACCAACAATTCCCGACTTCAATAATTCAAAAGCGTATAGTGCCAACTTTTTGGGCGTTATATATATATATATATAAAAAATCCCGGCTAGCCATTTCCTATATAAAGAGGTTAGGATTGTATAGAAATTCATTCAAAAAAAAATTTAACTCTTGTTGAAACGTTTATTGTTGTTAAATTCTCCAACAATTTTTCATTATGTCTGAAGAACGTAGAATAAGAGTTTCATTATATTGGGGGGGGGGGTGAAGTTGTGATGGAGAATAACTCTGTGGGATACGGTTTACCTGCTCAGTGTCATGTTAAATTGCCACTTACAATAGAGTACGATAAATTGATATCGTTGTTATGTAAAAAAATGAGTGTGAGGAAACGTTCAGTGATACTTAAAGTAACCAGAAGATATCCGTATTCCGTCACTCTGCAAGGGGTTGCTTTTACTCGGAATTTAACATCGACGATGATGAAACTTTGAGTGATTTTCTGAGGACTCCGGACGAATGCCGGGAATTTCTTGTAATCACAATGTTGGAGATGTACGTGAAGGTCGAAGACGTTCCAAAAAATGAGGTTGTGTGTAGTAGAGATAACCCCCAGTCATCGGGTGGTTATTATGGAGCAGTTTTTGCCGGATAGGTTCCGGATGAAAGAGTTTTCCTTGATTTAAACTTATCACCGCCGACGAATGAGCAGCGAGAAAATAATTTATACCCTGCTTTCCATAATTCACAAGATGAGTGGTAAACTTCAATTTTCATTTGTGTTAATTATGTATATTTTTGGCGTATTGAATTTGTATTAATGCTCATATATTTAATAGGGGGTACCGGCCGGATATGAATTTTATAAGTGGCCCATCCGGTAGTCATCACCTAATTGAAAACGTCCATCATGGAATTTCATTACATTATGACTTGTAAGTGAAGTGATATAGCCATATGGAAAGCATTTATTAATTTATTAGCTTATATTTTTGTTGGTTGTGCAGTGAAAACGAGCAAGTTGAACCACCCGTACTCACTCAATTGACCGAAAACGACGTATTACATCGGGATCTGGCAGATGCACAGAGTGAGAAATAGAACAGTGATTACGATAACAATGCCAATGAATCTAGAGATGAGACACCCTTTTTCGTGAGGATGGTGATGAGCAGGATGAGGAGGAAGGACCTGATTTGAAGAGAGACCCCCTAGACGAAGAGTGTACGAGTCCGAAGTGTCGTTTCATTCAAGGGAGATTCCTTACATTGATAACTTTCCAACCGTGCCGGATGTGGAAGCTCTCACAAGAGATTTTGATAAAATCCGGACAGCAATGTGGGATGAGTCTAGACCAACAGTGCTTGCAAAGGGGATGCTTTTTCCTGATAAAGCGCGCTTAAGCAGGGCTTGTAAAATGCACAACGTAAAAGAGTGTCGTGAGATGTAGGTATGGGAGTCAAGTCCGATGGTATACAAGGTTGTTTGTCGCAGGTGGTTTTGGCCATGTAATTGGATGTTGCGTGCAACCAAGAAGAAGACAGGCATGTGGAAAGTGGGTAAATACATTCCCACCCACACATACGAAATGGACACATTCAACGGGAATCACTTTAACTTGGATATTGACTTGATTTCTCTTGTACTTATTCCGCACCTCAAAGCGTCCATATGGTATACAATCAAAGAGTGCATTACATCAGTCCACCAGGAATATGGCCATACCATTACGAAAAGAAAGGCATTTCTCGTGCGCAAACGAACGTTTGAAATTGTCTACGGTAATTGGGATAAGTCATTTGCATCTCTACCAAAGTACATGGCCGCACTGCAACACTTTAACCCCGGGACAGTTGTTGAATGGAAGCTTGAGCAGAGTTCGGGAACACCAGAATACATATTCAATTATGTGTTCTAGGCGTTTAAGCCAGCAATTGATGGTTTTTCGCATTGTCAGCCCGTAATATCCATAGACGGAACTCATGTCTATGGAAAGTACGATATCAAGCTATTGATAGCCGTGACAGTGGATGCTAATGGACAGATATTTCCTCTAGCTTTTGCTGTTGTGCCAATGAAAGCACAGAGACGTGGATGCTGTTTTTGAACCACCTGAAAGAGCACGTTGTCATACAGCGTTTAGGTATTTGTCTAATATCTGATCGGCACGGTGGTATATTAAGTTCTGTGGAGAACTTGCCTGCATGGCAAGAACCTTATGCATACCACCGTTACTGTGTGAGGCACTTTAAGGACAATTTCTAGAAGGCACATCCCAATAAGGATCTACATGATTTGATGTGGATAACAGCAACAGACCACCAACAACATAAATTCCGGAGACATATGGATTCTATCAGGCAAGAAGACGAGGCACCTTATCGTTGGTTAATGAGACATGACCCTGAAAAGTGGACGTTGCATGCGGATGGTGGCAGACGATGGGGAATTCTTACTACAAACGTGTCAGAGTCCTTTACTGTGTTATTGAAGTCGGCAAGAGGATTGCCTGTCACAAGCATAGTGTAGATGTCGTTCAAGCATATGGCGGAGAGGTTTGTTGAATGGTATGCAGCTGCAACAGAATTGATGGAGAGGGGTGTTGAATTTATGCCAGTGCCTATGAAGAGATTTGAGAAATAGAGACGGCGAGCACATTAGCATTCATTTTTGTAGTATGATAACGAAAGAGGTGTTTTTGAAGTTCGCACTGTTATCCATAATAATCGGGGTAATAATGTACATACCCTAAATGAATCTGCAAAGTTATGCTCCTATGAGAAATGGTCCATCTACCACATGCCTTGCTCACATGCCATCAAGTGTTTTCAACGTGTTGGTTATGCGGAGACCAACTATGTTGATCAACAATATAGTGTTTTCAAGTACCTACACACATATAGTGGTCAGTTACAGCCAGTGGGTGCTGATCATTATTGGCCTCCGGAACCATTTAAAATGGTGTGTAACAAGTCCTATTTGCGTAAAAGACAGGAGCAGAAGAGAACGCGCATACGGAACCAAATGGATGTTAGTGATACCGTTTATGCGTGCAAATGTGGTATATGCTCGCAAACAGGACACAACCGTCGTAAATGTCCTTCAGCTGGTTTGGGTGGCAAAACTAATGAAGCTCGTGGTGGGTGTACTTCTAGTGTACCTAACTACCCATGAGTTGATGTTGTAATAATTAGTTGTTATGTCTATGTTGCAAGATTTATGAAATAAAATTATGCTTGTTAATTATGATTTGTACTTTCCTATTTTACCTATTTAAATAATAATTTAATAAAATTATCTGTATATTTATTATGTGTGTGTTGTCTTGTCGAACTGAAAAACCTGACCAGCTGACATAAAGTTGTCTTGTCAACATCATGATATTTAACACTCAAAATATAGCGTCATTAGATAGTACGTTATGTGTGTGTTGTCTTGTCGAACTGAAAAAGCTGACATAAAGTTGTCTTGTCAACATCATGATATTTAACACGCAAAATATAGTGTCATTAGATAGTACATTATGTGTGTGTTGTCTCGCCTATAAATAACGAGCTCATTATAGTTATTGTGTGTGCTCAAAATTTACTAAAAACAAATATTTTATTAAAAGTAAGGTTTTTTTACTAAAAGCAAATATTTCACAAATGGTTCAACCTCTTCGTCCACCAAAGTGCAACTATGGAAAAGCATGCTTGATGCAAAATTGTTGGGACGGTGGTGAAGTTGGACGCCGCTACTGGCATTGTATGAACCAGTTTTACAAGGTTCCCGACGAACCTATTTGTGATTTTGAGGAATGGGTTGATGAACTATATTATCAGGAATGTTACAGAGAACAACTGCATTTTCTTCATAATATGTGCTTAAGATAACGGGAACATGAAAAAGAAAGCAGTAGAATTATTGTAGACTTGAGGGCGAAACTGAAGGAGGTGGGAGAAGAAAAATGGAAAACACAATGTAATTGTGAAGCACTAAAGGAACGTAAAAAAAATATAAACTGGAACTTGCGGAGGTGAAGGCGAAACTGAAAGAGGCAGAAGAAGAAAAAGAATAACTGGAAGAACGATTTAAATGGTTGGAGCGGAGAATAAATAGCAACCGAGATTAAACATTGACATGTATGTGTATGTGTTTAGTGTAGTAAACTTTAGGTCTGTGAATATTTTTTGCTGAAAGGAGATGGTGAAGCTGTATGCTTAGCTGAGATTTGAGTTGTAGATCTGGGATGACTAACGGGGTTGAGGTTATTAGTTGATAAGAGGATTATGTTTGATAGTTAATTTAGGTCTGTGAATATTTTTTGCTGAAAGGAGATGGTAAAGCTGTATGCTTAGCTGAGATTTGAGTTGTAGATCTGGGATGACTAACGGGGTTGAGGTTATTAGTTGATAAGAGGATTAGCTGAATATAGTCATTATTTTAATTGACGAGTAATTGATGGGATGACTAACGGGGTTGAGGTTATTAGTTTCATTGCAGGAGAAGGTACCAAATATATAGGGGCCATACGCATCTCTTCGTATGAAATAAAATTATGCTTGTTAATTATGATTTGTACTTTCCTATTTTACCTATTTAAATAATAATTTAATAAAATTATTTGTATATTTATTATGTGTGTGTTGTCTTGTCGAACTGAAAAAGTTGACCAGCTGACATAAAGTTGTCTTGTCAACATCATGATATTTAACACTCAAAATATAGCGCCATTAGATAGTACGTTATGTGTGTGTTGTCTTGTCGAACTGAAAAAGCTGACATAAAGTTGTCTTGTCAACATCATGATATTTAACACGCAAAATATAGCGCCATTAGATAGTACATTATGTGTGTGTTGTCTCGCCTATAAATAACGAGCTCATTATAGTTATTGTGTGTGCTCAAAATTTACTAAAAACAAATATTTTATTAAAAGTAAGGTTTTTTTTACTAAAAGCAAATATTTCACAAATGGTTCAACCTCTTCGTCCACCAAAGTGCAACTATGGAAAAGCATGCTTGATGCAAAATTGTTGGGACGGTGGTGAAGTTGGACGCCGCTACTGGCACTATATGAACCAGTTTTACAAAGTTCCCGACGAACCTATTTGTGATTTTGAGGAATTGGTTGATGAACCATGTTATCAAGAATGTTACAGAGAACAACTGCATTTTCTTCATAATATGTGCTTAAGACAACGGGAACATGAAAAAGAAAGCAGTAGAATTATTGTAGACTTGAGGGAGAAACTGAAGGAGGTGGGAGAAGAAAAATGGAAAACACAATGGAATTGTGAAGCATAAAAGGAACGTAAAAAAAAATATAAACTGGAACTTGCGGAGGTGAAGGCGAAACTGAAAGAGGCAGAAGAAGAAAAAGAACAACTGGAAGAACGATTTAAATGGTTGGAGCGGAGAATAAATAGCAACCGGGATTAAACATTGGCATGTATGTGTTTAGTGTATTTTTCGTATTTCATGTATTTTTATTATATTGGCCTGCTATGTTTGTGTTTGTGCTGTAGTAATTGTAAGCACGTGATTTTTGCTTCACGGACAATCGCTCCAAAAGAAAATAAAAATAGTGACAAATGGCTTCGCTGTACAATTTTTCGATCTTTCCGTGACATGTGTTGTTAGTCGTTTGTGGGTCTGTCTATTTTGCATCTAGTCATTATCAAACAAAAATACAAAAAAAATATGTGTCGTTAAAAGAAAATTCAAAAAATATAAATATATGTGCGTCGTTCGTTCTAGGTTGTGATTTAACTTACTTAAATATTTTTGTGATAATTGTGTGGGAATGTTACATTATTGTTGATGTTAATTTCATTATTTTATTTTTTTTGTTTAAAAGAAAAAAAGAAAAAAAAAGGAAAGCAAAAGAGTGAAGGAAAATCGGTTTGGGCCCAAAAAGAAATGAAACAAAGCAGGCCCAAACCAGCACTCAGACCCAGTCCAAATCCAGGCCTGCCCAGGCACCTCCTGAAACGACGCCGTTTCAGGCAAATCAATCTGAGCCATCCGTCCAGGCCAATCCAACGGCTTAGGATCTCTTTCAGCAACCCATTTTCAAACCCGACCCAATAACCGGTCTGACCCAACCCCTCACTTAAACCAAACGACCCCGTTTAACTACCAAACGACCCCGTCTCATTTCTCACCCTCAAATCCAAGCCGTTGAGATCATCTGATCTAACGGCTCAGATCCAATCAGCCTCCCCATATATAAACTCGACCCTTATACCCACGCCCCCTATACCAACACCCCACCCCTTCGTCCCCAAGTCGAACCCGGACCTCCCATTAGAAACCCTAGCCGCCCTCGTCTCCCTCGCCATTAAAGCCGGCGGCACGAACGCCGGTGACCACCTCCTGAACACCCTAAGACCCCCTCACTCTCCTGAACATGGATCTGTTACCCTCTTGCCTCGAATCACCTTCCCTCGTCTCGAATCTTCGTTTGAAGATTTGAGTCGAACCCGGACCTATGCCAAACCACCCCATCTTCATACCAGACACTCCCCTGACCTTCCTCGTGACCAAACCAAGCTTGGTTTGGTCCGAATCTACCCACAACTCCTAAAAATCCAGATCTGAAAATCCAGACCTTAGAACACATGCACCTGGGGAATCCGGCCGGTCTTGAAAGGGGTTTGAGGTTCAATGGATCTTAACCAAGGTGTTCTCATGTGAGAACACCCTGGTTAAAATTTGTTCGGCCTCAAATGGGCAGAGTTGAGTCAGATTTGGGTCTGTTTGGTTTAAACATTTTTCGGTAAGTTTTTCTTTCCCTTTTCGTTTATATTAACTGCTGATTAAGTCATTAGCATGCTTTGTGGTAATTGTTTGTTATTTTATGATAGTTTCTTAATTTCTTTCATCTCTGTAAAGACCTTTTATTTGGTCGATTGTTTTCTGTGTATGATTTAAATGTATCCTATGGTAAGCATGTCCGATTAGTATAGTCGTCGCATGAATAACTTATGTAGGTTCCTAGTGACTGATCAAGTTGTCCGAAGCCCCTTAGATCCCTGTATGTGTTGTTTATTTGAACGACTGATTATTACCTGTTATAATTAGTATAGTCGACTCGATAAATGTCGTCGATTAGTTTTCTATAACTAATGAATCGAATGAGCTAATAATGTCGCATGACTAATTGAACCTTGCCACTGACTGAATGCCCCAACATTGTTTGAAATGAGTTTGTCTGCATTGTAAAAATGACTGAAAAGGTTCAGTCCAGGGCAGTCCTGAATTTGAACTTTCATCAGTTCAAAATACCCTGATGATGCAATGGGCAGGGCAGTAATAATCAAGGTTAAGCAGGGGTATTCTGGGGTGTTAAAAAGGACATAAAGATTAGTTTAAATGAGCTGACAAGTAGGGTACTAATTTAGGATTAAACTAATACCAATGGGGAACAAGACATAAGAGTATGGGGCTTAAACTGAATAAAAAATGAGCCCATAACTCTTGATTAAAGAAAACCAGGCGTGGGGAGCAAAGGGCTGGCACTAAAAGATGTTTAAGCATGGGCTTAAAGGGGATGGGCATTCTGCCAATTGGCAGGGCAGGCAGCTTAGCTGCACTAGGTCGATTAGCTTATAAATAAGCTGTTTCAGAACTTCAAAAGTCAAAGTGTATAACCACGGGTACATTGATTGTAACGCGGTTCGAGATACATTTTATAACGTTGCAATTCTTGATAAAAATAACGGTAAATGATAAAAGCGGATAAAAGTTAAATTTTGCACATAGGTTCACACTTGTATAAAATCAGATAAATAAGCCGAATATAACAGTTGAGCGACCGTGCTAGAACCACGGAACTCGGGAATGCCTAACACCTTCTCCCGGGTTAACAGAATTCCTTATCCGGATTTATAGTACGCAGACTGTAATATAGAGTCATTATTTTTCCTCGATTCGGGATTAAAATTGGTGACTTGGGACACCCTAACCTCCCAAGTGGCGACTCTGAAATAAATAAACAAATCCCGTTTCGATTGTCCTTTGATTGGAAAAAACTCCCTTGCACCCCCTCGGGTGCGGAAAAAGGAGGTGTGACAGTAATGTTTTCCTTGTTTGTTGTACTAAATTTTATTTTAATTGAAGTAGAAGTTAAGTTTAAGTGTTTGTGTTGTACTAAATTTTATTTTAATTGAAGTGGAAGTTAAGTTTAAGTGCTTGTGTTGCTCTAAATTTTATTTTATGAAACTATCAAACGAATGGAGAACTAAAAAAAGTAATGGACATATTCGATTAAATATTGTTGTTAATGTATACAAAAATATTGTTTAACCATGTCAATGTGTCCCGCATCCGGTGTGTCTCAATGCAGCCGCTGGCCTGAGGCGCATCCCCTCCCGCCCGGGCACGCTATCAGGATCATCATCATCAAGTCGTCTCCTTATAGCCGGATGCGGCGCAAGATGACATGTATCGGTGGTGCTGTCAGCTCCAGTAGAAGGCTACATAACAATATAAAACTTAGTATAGAAAACTACATAACAATTCACAACAATTTATATTGTCTTACCATCATCATGTCTAGATCCTGACTGTAGTCATCTATCTCTGCATCAAATGAAGCCTTAAAAAGAAAATTAATAAAGTAAAAGAAAATAAATAAGTTACAGTTAAAACAAATTCAAATTCAATACTAATAAACTCATACCTGCGCATGTGATGTGGAGCCATAACTCAGTCGGCGCCCATTATAAAAATCTCGGGTCGGTCAATTCTCAACAGTGGTAGACGGGCCTGGGAAGTATCTACCCCAATCCACTCCTTGAATATCCGAGCCCGTGATCAATAATTGACCCGATGGGGTCACCTGCGATGGCACTGGAGTGCGATAAATTCCAAGGCTGTAAGACGGCATGTCCGTCTCATGCATGCCACCTGCCATATCAGCAGCAACATCATCAGCAGGAGCCTCAACGCCCCCTTGCTGGGGACCACCACCTCTCCGCCCACGACCACGTCGTCCGACACCACCATCTCGTCGGGCACCACCAGCTCGTGGGATACCACGACCTCGATAGTACTACGCTGGGTCTATATAATCAGCCTCGTGTGCCAAACGCTGATCCGATCGGGCTCGCTGCAGTGTCTGGGCAGCCACATCCATAAATCGATGACTATACTCCTGCATGGCCACATGATCGTGGACATAACTCTACATCTGCCGCCCCATATGATAGACGGTATGCAATCCAATCACCTGCACAAAGTAAAAAAATATAAACTACATATTTGGCACTAAATTGTAGGTATATAATTAATAATAATAGAAAACATACCAGGGCCTCGTGTCTCCCGGCGTATGGGACGTACCGACCGTGTGCCTGATGAACTGGGTTCCCGATAAAAAGTCGGGAAACAATGCGGTACCATGCCATATAACGTTGAATAGGAAAGTGCTGCGAAGGTGGGGTCAAGTCCCCTCGCCGGTCCCAAGTACTCAACTGCTCGTTAAGCCATGCCATAAATGTGTCGTCCGCCCTGGACCGATCATCCCTCTCATAATGTAAAACATGCCATGCAGGCGGAGTCGGTATATGCTGCGGCAGGCCAAACTGACGAAATACCCGCTCGGAGGCATGATGCTCGACAATATCGAGGCATATGAGCGGGACAGAAGCCCTCCAAATATGTCGGCCGAACGTGCAATACGCTGGCAGGGTACCTATCACCTCATCGCTGTACGGCGTCCAGATGAACTATCAAATAAGAACACAAACCGTTAGTATGCAATATGCACAACACTAAGTTAATCTATAATAGGTAAGTTTAGTTAGATATTCACCTATGCGTCCTCCAGCAGATCCAACACATCCCTGCAGAGGGGAGATTATGATGGGCATCATACTCTCGTGCAAGAGTACGACGCATAACCCACCTACAGGCTAGAGGGAGTTGCGGAATTTCTACATTAGCCGGTAGTTGTGGTAGAGGTGGCTGAAACTGCAGAAATCGCTCCCAGACCCAAACCTAACATACAAAGTTGACGTAAAATATAAGATTAACTATAACTAGGTAGAATTGTAACTAATGGACATATTATTTGAATATGTTGTCACCTGTAGAAGCGGCAGAAAGCCACTAACGTCTCTCTGTGTGCCGATGCAAGCCCGACACATCTGCTTGTACAGATATGAGATGACAACACCACCCCAGCTGTAATGGCTGTATTCTCGAACCGGGCAATATGATGGAAAAACTGAGGCTTACTAGGTTCTCCGAAGTGTTCGAGAACAAGACCCCCCCAAATAGAAGGAGCAACAACATCCTCGTATATTGCTGTACATCCACCTCCGCTGACTTGTCGGTGATAATATGGTGGATCTGCACCAGGTGGTCTCTAATGGGGACCAACTATATACGACTGGACCGAGACGCTACCTCCTCGTCCTCCGGCATGAAACTCGTGAGCATGTGCAGCATATCCCAATATGCCTGCCGCGAATAATATCTCATGGTTGTAGACAGTAAAACTGGCAAGCCATCAGCGGACATGCCATATAAAATCTCAGCGTCGTGGAGTGTGATGGTGGCCTCGCCGATGGGCAAATGGAAAGTGTGCGTCTCCGGTCGCCACCGCTCAATCAAGGCCGTGATCAAAGCATAGTCGAGCTGTATCCGGCCAATCCTAATAAACCTATATAATCCCATCTCCTCCAGGTAATGGACCACGCGGGGATGTAGAACGCGGGGAGGACTCAAAAACTCCCACAATAGATCCACTCTCCTAGCCCGGAAAGTCTGCGTAAGCAACTGTCTGTCCCATATATACTCGGATCTATGCTGGGGCTGTAGGGCTAATAGATCATACGTCCGAAGGCCGGAATGTAAAGTCGCGTCCATGTCGTCAACTGTAAATTCATATTTTTAATAACTTAATTGTACAAATTATATATATATATATATATACCTATGAGTTCCGGGCTCGATATTTTGAGGCCCAATGGCACAAACTACCATTAATAATTATGTATTTTTTTATAATTTAAATTCATATTTTTAATAACTTAATTGTATAAATTATATATATATATATATACCTATAGGTTCCGGGCTCGATATTTTGAGGCCCAATGACACCAAACTATCATTAATAATTATGTGTCTTTTTATAGTTTAAATTCATATTTTTAATAACTTAATTGTACAAATTACTAATTATGTGTGTTGATACAATTATTAACTTAATTGTACAAAGTTTGCATTTTCAACAACCAGTATAAGATACTTAAACAAAATGAATTCTAAGCTAAAATACTACACATTACTACGCTACAAGGCTCTAAATTTTACTACGCTAAAAGGGTCTACGTTTTACTACGCTAAAAAAGTCTAGATTTTACTACGCTAAAAAATAATCTAAACTAAACATAAACAACAAATAAATTTAATTACAAATAAAACACAAAACGACATGAAAACACATATATATATATATATATAAATCAGGATATTAACAGACAAATTTATTTTACAAATTTATATTTTTTTTAGAAAACACTAATATCAAATTCGGATAAATTTAACATGCTAGTTTCGAAAAAAAGCACAAACCGAAATAAAACACATACAAATCAAATAATATGCATTATTATAAATGTTTCAACTTAAAATAAATCGAAATACCTCGATTTAGAATTTTCGAAAAGTAAAAAGATTGAAATTTTGACTCCGGAAGTGTGAATCACTAATAACACGAAGCTCTACTCGAATGTGGGACTTACGTTCTTCAAGTTTTATGTGCCGGGGGGACCCAGATTTTTTTTTAAATGAAGGGCAGCAGCGGGTAGGGGGGACCAAGAAGAGAAGAGAAGAGTTAAATAACGGAGGAAGAAACGATGAAGAAGACGGATGAAATTTTTAAAAAAAGGGTATAACACCAGTTATTGTGGCGCTATACCTACGCTGTGTTAGCTTTTGCAGTATAGCGCCACAATATCTGGCGCTATACACCGTTACCGTTAATGTATAGCGCCAAATATTATGGCACTATACATAAAAATATAACTTTTTTTACCACCTATTTATGTACTTTGAGTCCAAAAGAACCACATTTTGGTTCCGGACTCCTCTCCCCTCGGGAACAAAACCCAGTTGCATCCCAATTCTTCTTCCTTCACCATTGTTATCAGACCACCAAAACCCCCACGGTGAATCACCACCACCATCACCACCATTTCACATACCTACCAGAAACAAAAATCTTCAACCAGTTATAACCTTAGCACTTCCTTCATCTCTCATATTGATTTCAATAGATAAATTTAAGAACCTGCTATAAAATACTTTTACAATCAGAGAAGAACCAACAGTAGAGAGCGAGCAAGAAAAAAAAAAGTCCAGCTAACAACAACCGGTGGAAAACCTCGATCTCGACTGGAAATTTATTCTTCGACGATCTTGTACTACAACCTTCGACAATCTCTCTCCTTTTCTTCCATTCTTATTTCATCATTTCAGAAACACCTTAAAAATTACACGCTCCTTCAACAATCAGATCAGATAACTACCGAGTTTGATGGAAAAATCTTGACGACGATTCCAATTCGGTTAGTGACAACGAGAGCTTTGACATCGCTACGACCAAGAAATTTTGAGAGTAAGCTAAGGAAATTTTTAAAAAGTGTTTTTTTTGCAATTGTTCCCCTGGATCTTCTATAAAGAATGGAATTGGAGATTTTAAAGAGTGGTCGTGGTGGATTTTTGATGAAGAATAGCTAAAACATAGTAAAATTTTAGTTAAAACTAAAATTTTCTTTGGCTCTTCACTCGCTCAAGAGAAGTATTGTTCCCACAATATGACATGTCAGCTGTCTGTGTTAAATAGACACACTTCGGAAGCAGGTCGAGTGCCTAATAGGAACATGCCTAACTTTTAAGTATCTAAGTGAAATATGGTGTCAAGTTTAGGTGCCGATTTGGCCTACTAAAATGAAGTGAAACAACTAGATTGAAAATAAAATGATCAAAATTATCCGTCCTATGTTTTTAGTAGTACCAACATTATTCTTTTAACCGTAATTTCTATTTGTTGACAAAAAGGTGGACATTTCAAGTATAATTATAGTTAAAACCTGAATGGTTAGTGAATTTGGATTAGATTAGAAAATTATTTTCAGTTTGCTCCACAAAGTAGAGTTAGAAACTTAGAATTGATAGGCAGGAATGTAATATTTAGAAGTCATTGGAGTTAAGTGTAGCAAAGTAAAACAAGGGTGGTTAAAACGTAGACTTCTTTTCCAATTAGGGTTTCCATCCAGCCGTCTTATATATATAGCTCACTCAGTAGCATGTTATTAGAGAGAAAATAATTGAGTCGGATGAAGGGGATGAGGGGAGCTTTTGGAGTGGATGGAGCGTTAAGATATCATATTTATGTTAAATCATAAAAATTGAAATCTTGCCAATGCCATCCATTCCTATGGCTTCAAATCATTTCTCCCTTTGCTTTTTCTCCATTTGCTGAATCAGTTACATATTGGGTTTCTTTGTATGACTTCTGAGCTCTCAGTCTTGTTGAAATTCTTCTTGTGTGCTGTTATGGATATTTTAATTTAATTTTGATGAGTGGTGATTGTTTGATTAGAGTTTTATACGGTTCTATATTTCCTACTTAATTATATGTATCTAAACTTGGGAAGCATGTTTGATAGTTAATTTAGGTCTGTGAATATTTTTTGCTGAAAGGAGATGGTGAAGCTGTATGCTTAGCTGAGATTTGAGTTGTAGATCTGGGATGACTAACGGGGTTGAGGTTATTAGTTGATAAGAGGATTAGCTGAATTTAGTCATTATTTTAATTGAAGAGTAATTGATGGGATGACTAAAGGGGTTGAGGTTATTAGTTTCATTGCAGGAGAAGGTATCAAATATATAGGGGCCATACGCATCTCTTCTTATCTTTTCTCGTATTTAGCTTATGTTTCGGTATTTTAATAGTTTATTACTCTTTTCAACTTTTTGAATCAAATTCCTTATTTTTTTACTTTCACAATTGCAATTGTAGCTTGTCTCTGTAAGGTGATAATGAAATTTATCCTTTATTTATCCTTTCCATTCACTCGGATTTCTTCCGTTTCATCGATTTTTTACTGATCCCATCTTAAGGATAAGGATCACCTTCAGTGATCCCTCTTATTCCTGTTTAGTCCCCTTCATTTTGGAATAGGTGCATAGATATACATACATCCATTATATGCCTGCAAAAGAATGTACGTAAAACTTCATAATTCAATATAGTTGCACTAGAGAATAGGTAAAACCATGGCCATTGCATTGTGTAAGCTTGCCATTTTTCTGGATAAGCCATATGAACTGCTTGATTGATTTTCTAAAAATTTACTTATTCACTCTTTTCTCTGTTTTTAGTGAATAGCATCCTCATTTGAATGTCATGTGTTAATTCATTTGACAATTGAAACGTTCTCCAAATAATGGATTTAATAGCCTGTTTGGCCAAGCTTTTTTTCGGGCCAAAAATACTTTCTTTTTGGGTCCAAAACCACTTTTGGCCAAAAATTGAGAGTGTTTGGCCAAACTTTTGGAAGAAAAAACGTGCTTTTGAGGAGAAACATAAGTAGTTTTTGAGAAGCATAAAAAAGTAGTTTCTCTCTAAAAGCAATTTTAAGAAAAATACACTTAGAAGCAGTTTTCAAAAGTTTGGCCAAATGCTTTTTAAATTAATTAGCGAAACATAAACTGTTTCTCACCTAAAACACTTTTTTGAAAAGTACTTTTGAGAAAAACACTTCTTAAAATAAGCTAATTTTAGAAGCTTGGCCAAACAGGATTATTAGGGTGTCGAAGCATATCAATCACTTCCTAAACTTAGAAAGATGCCCCATATAATTGGTAGATCTACAAAACCTGCTGCTAGTCTATACGCCACACTGTCCTGTTATATCCAGAATTTGTTACTCCTGGAACTCTCTATGGAACCTTAAGCGATTAATCCGTGTAGCATCACTTATCAGTACTCAAATTTCTTGAACATAAGTTTTTTTCTTGTTTGTTTGTGCGCTGATAAGATAAGAATCTACTTTCTGTTCCTTGCCTACTCTTGTGGGTTGAAGCTTAAATGGATGTATGTCTGATACTTCAATCATGGCAGTTTTATTCTTCTCATGCTAATTCCAGTGATTGGTCTAATCTTCGCTTCTTAACGGATGCTTCCTCGACTTGCTCTAAATCAAAAGTTGTTCTCATCTGTGGCTCAAACTTTAATTGTTGTGCAACTGTAGTTAAGAATAAGGAGTTGCACTCCAATGATGTAGTTCTGCATTTCACCACCACAAAATTTGCTCTAAATAAATTTTTCTCTTAATTGTCTTTGAATGACTAAGATTGATTACTTAATCGAGAATCTCTCATTGTAGTGCAACATCCTTTTCGTTTGTCATGAAGGTAAGTCATGTTCTCTTTGAATGTTTCCCTGTGTCGACGAGCTTATTTCAAAGGTTATAGTGCAGCTGAGAAATGCAGAGCCAAGAAGGTTTAAGCTCTCATTAGATTTTTCTGTCCTCGGAAAAACCTTTAAAGATGGAATAACACCAATTTCCTTAATGTGGTACTCTCCAGCGGTGTAATTTTTTCTCCTATGGTCCAGTGTTATCAAATGCGTGCTTAAGCCCTGAAGCGAGACTCAAAAATGCTGAGCTCTTTGTCTCACTTAGCGGGCACTTTAATATTATCATCAAGACTCTAAGACATACTTTTTCTTGCCAATGAACATAATCCTAAAGAGGCGATACAAAATAATTGGTATTTCACTTTATCATAAATTTTCTTCAATTTCTTTGCCCATATATTTGATATTCATGCTTATAGATATTAGTGTTGAACTACACATATTTGTAATTTTTCTCAATTTGCACCTTTCTTCGTTAAAGCCCATGCTTTATTTGCGCTTTCCTCTTAACCCCTAGTCCCTACAGTCCTAAGAGTTTTTTTGCGTTGTTCGCCTTTGATAAACATTGCTATAGTCCAGATAGTTGCTTCTAATGGGCATTGCCGCAGTGGCTCAACAGTATGTTTTCTCAGCGGTGTTCCAACCTTAGAGAAAGATGTTTTAAAATTCGGGTTGTCGTATCAAATTATGCCAGCTCTGAATTGTACCACAAGTGCTGAACTTTTTAAGCTTCGTCCTCTGAACTGTCGTCTCTGATCATTTCGGGTATTCGTGTTTTTAAAATTTCGACGTGTCTTATCTGATGTCTCATGTTGCTAGAGGAACTCAAAGAAAAGAGAGTTATCTTGTTGGTTGAAGCTCATGGACCAAGAAGTTTTTCTTCTTGTAAAAGGGACTACTAGTAAACATTGGGTTGGGTGATGGCAGTAGACCACATCAACCCAAAAGGGAGGTCTTCCCAAGGGAAATTAACCTGGATTTATCTTAGGCATACTGAAAATGTAGGTATTCAATTCCACATGTGGATGGTATAACAAATAATTTAGACTGCATGTTCTTAAACTTTAGACTACATGTTTTGAATATTGAAGAACACACTCTGGACGATTAATAAGCCCAACCCAGCACTGATCCCTTAGTCTTGTACCAGGACGGTTCGATCCACTCTCTTATCGAGCTGGTATAGCTGAATCTGGCTAACCTGATCCACTTGTCATGTATACTCAAAAGGGGCTCGCTTTGGGTTTGGTTTTGTTATTTTCTTCTTAATATTAATAGCTGACTCAATTCATTGTTTATCTTTTCTAGGCGATATATATAAGTTATATTTTGATAAAGGTTTTTTTTTTGGTAACAATGTAAAATATTACCATTAACATCAACACAATTACACTTATAAGGCAACCTTAATCCGACCACATATCATAGGCCCCCAAACCAACAATTTCTAATTGCAAAGTAGCCGCTAGACAAAACTCCTACACCTGTGTGCTTTCTTTGGCATCCTCATATGATCTATCCTCTCTGTAACTTCCCTCTTTATTAGTGTTACTATCTCTGTTCTATATATGTTTTTGCCTTGAAAAATTTAAAATTCCTAGCTCTCCAAGTGTGGTATATCACTGCTCCATTGATTGCTGCTATCACCTCTTTTCTAAACTGTTCCCAGTGCTTCCTTTTAATCGTTTCCTGCATTTGCTTGAAATCACCTTCCCGCACTGTCTGTCCTATCCACTGGTTGACCTCACACTTACCGCTTTGATCCAACCTTAGTCGACAAACAAATGTCCTTTGTTTCTGGCTGCTCTTCTTCACACAGGCTGCAGTTTATATTGTCCACATGGATTTGCATCCCAACTAGTCTATCTTTTGTGAGTAATCTCCCTTGAATTGCCAACCACATTACAAATTTGTGTCTAGGTTGAGCCAAAGCAGTCCACACCAAGTCTGCAATCTCTACTCGTGGCTGCTGACTTGCAATAGCAAGATAACTGCTGGTTGTGGAGTATCTTCCTCCTGAAGTTAGCATATATCTGTCTTGTGAATACCACCCTTGCATCACTCCTTTGAAGGAGTTTAACTTCCTCCAATACCAACTACTATCTATAGGAGGAATGTGTAACCAAATACTATGGTTAGCTTTCATATAGACCCCATGAACCCATCGCACCCAAAGGGACTCCTTGTTCATCACCAACTGCCACGGTAGTTTACCTACTGATGCTATTGTTCCATACTTTGCATCCTTTCATATTCAGACCTCCTAGTTTCTTTGGGTAGAAAACTTTCTCCCATGCAATCGATGACACTTTCTTCTGTCCTTCAGTCTTACCCCATGAATATTCTTACATAGTCTATCCACCTCTTTTAACGCACTTTGAGGTAGAATAAAAACTGCCCCCCAGAAACTATGTATAGAAAAGAGCGCTGCATTAACTATCTGTAATCTTCCTGCATAAGACAACTGCTTAGAGCAGGTGACAGTGATCCTATGTGTAATCTTCCTAACCAGCATTTGGCAATCAATCTTGTTCCATTTCCTTAGTGATAATGGCAAACCTAAGTACCTGATAGGAAATGTACCCAGTGCAAATCCTGTTTTTGCTAGCAGTAAATCCCTGACCCCTTCTTCTACTCCAGCTAGAAACATACTGAATTTGTCTATACTGGCAATTAGACCTGAGACTTTGCTAAAGTGGTCTAATGCTTCCATGACTTTACTTATTGAGTTCTCATTGCCTTTTCTATAAACATGTTATATATTGATTATTCATATAGTATACCTCCGCTAACTATTTTTAGTTTGAGCAGTTGGGTGATTGACTATTTAGGTTAAAACTCTTTTCATTTTTACATAAACTTACGCCACCTAATCGGCTCGAGCTATAAACTAGAGTAAATGTCAAAGTAAAATATTAAAATAGCATAGTGAAGCCTAATACTAAAAATATTATAAGTGCTTACACTAACCTAGCAATCATCCAAGTGTATGGTCGCTAGAATTGATTAGAGGAAATTAAGGTGGACTGTCGGCAATGATAGACATTGACTAGAATTGAAACTGTATGATTAGAGGAAATTAATTAGGAACAGCAATCATCCAAGTGTTTCAATATCTTTAGCATCTTTAGTGGCCAATAGGCATATGTTCGTTCTTTTTCCAGGCGAATGATTTCCATCCATAAATGTTTTCATGATAGTGCGATGCCTTCCCTTTTTTCTTCCGAATAAATTTTAGAACTCTGCTTGGGAGGGATACATGTCCTTTCAATAAGAATCTTGAATTAGTATTAAACCTATTATTTTCAATTTGTTCCTAAGGTAGTGAGTTAGTGCATAGATTGGGATGACAAACGATGCGGTGCGGATTTTGTATGAACTCACAAAATTTCAAACTGCCCCGCCCCGTATAGCATTTCCACCCGCGTCCACCCACCCTGCATATCCACCCGTGTCCACCCGCCCCAACCCCCCCTTGAATTTTTTTTCTCTTTCTGTTTAATTTGTTAGTTTTTTTTTTCTCGTTCTGTTTAACTTGTTAGTTTTTTTCTATATATATTTTTGACTGAAATTTTCGATATCAGTTTAGGATTTAAGGATGGATGCACCTGCTTTATTTAACTTTTCTAATATATTGTATAGGATTAAAATAGCATAAAGTCTAAAAATAGTAACTGAGATCTTTAGACATTAAATTCTCACATCTATGAAGAGAAAGGGGATCTAAAACAGTAGGTATTGTTGATATTTTCTTGATCTTTAAATTTTCGCCGGTACTGGTTTTTGGTAAACGGGAATATTTCATTAATAACAACTAAGGCGTTACGGTAGCATATGAAGTTACATTCCTGCTATCATGGATAGCTAGTACGCATGAGTTTCCAAGTCTTGCTAACTTATTACACATAGATATTGGAACTATTCTACTAGACGATAAGCCTTCTTTATCTGCTTGAAGGATTGGCAACACAGACTCTGGGGTAGGTTATAATAGATAGATGATGATAAATTTTCGCCGGCACTTCTTTGTTGAACATTGATAAATAATGATCGTATATGTCATAATTTTTCTGTACAATTATTCTTATTTTTCTCTATAGTATATTCCAAAATTTAAATCTCAAGAAAAAAACTCCCACATAAGAGTCCTTTCTATTTAATACTGTAAATCATTTCAAAGTACAAATCAACTAACTAATACACTACTAATCGTAAAGGACGAGAAGTATATTCTTTTTACTTTTTGCTTGAATTAATCCTACTCCGGCGTCCAAGCCGTTGCGCCAAAAATATATATTTCGCTTATTCTTATTACCATTATTTTTAGTTTAAAACACATCTTTCTTCAAGTCTAGATATCTTAAAACCTGATTATATGCTTTGAAATGGAATCGGTTTGTCCACTGTTCATATTATTATCATAAAGGTAAGATTTTAAGATTTCGCTTAAAAGTTTGTAATTTTATAAAAAAAATTAAACCCTAACCCGCACCCTCCCTCCCCCCGGCACCCGCACAGAATATAAAAAACTTTATTTCGATCCGTCCTGCACCTGCATATATCTAAGCCCGCACCACTCCGCATATGTCTAATGTTTAACCAAAAATATATTTTTTGACCAAAGTCTAATTTTAGAAGAAAACAAGTTTCTGATAACCAAGTTTTGCTTCACTTTCTCAACGATATCAAAGGAAAATAACAAGAATAAATAAGGGAATAATTGATTGTGGTCACGCCCAACTACGCCTTATAAAAAGGATTAAGCGGTCGCTGCAAATATATAATCCGGTTCAGTCCGGAGTCGAATCCCACATGAAACTAATCTATTTAACACAACTTTTAACACTGCTAATGAATCGCTCAAACAATCCCCGGATGCAAGATTTTTAATGGATAATGAGTAGACTTTAGTTAACTAATGAAAAACAATAATAAAACTAACAATAATCAAGAATAGAGTTGAATTCACTGGTAAAATGGTCTAGGGTTATTGAATTTCCCAATTGTCGGATTAATTCCTAACACGTTAGCTATAATCTCGCCGTAATACTCTATAAGAAATATGAGTTCTAGGTTACCGCAATTATCTCTCGATCAATTACGATAATTTACTAGAAGTATTCTCTCGAACTACTCTAGTTAACAATTTATGCAACTCAGAATTATTCCACCAAAGCTTCGTTATATTTAACCCTGCTTTTAAATTCAAGTAATTAATCTCTTAACTTACCTGAAAGTGGTATTGTTCAACAACAATATAACCTAGTGTTCTTTCTCAAGCAACACAAGGTAACTAGACACGATTAATCAAGGCCTCTTTCAATTAATCACAGGAAAATACATAGTTGAACAATTATAGAGTAAGAAATGGCTAATTATATCAAAACGTAATCAAAACTTCATCCAACAATTGGTTCCATCAACCCTAGATTAAATGTTTAGCTACTCATGGTAAAACAAGATAAAGCCATAGAATAATTCATAATTCACAAAATAATGATAAAAGGAAAAAGAATGAAAAATTCTAATGGTGTCTTGATCTTCTCACACTTGTTCTTGCCTCCAATTGAGTCTAAAAACAAGCTTCTTCCCACTTGGGGTGAGTTTGTTGAGTTTATATAGGGTTAGGATAAGTTTCTCACGCTTTACACTTTGGCCCCTGAACTTTCTTGGCATTCTCTAGATCGACCGCAGTTGCGGGCCAACTGCGGTCCGACCGTGGTAGTTTTAGACAATTCCATTTTTGCACCTTTTTCCACCGCGTTCCAGCCGCGGCCCTACCGGTCGCGGTGGACTGTTGCCCATTTTTTCTTCGCCTTTTCTTGCTCGTTTTCATCCGGGCTCTTCTCGATTGGCCTTGTATCTACATATTTGACCCCAAAACACTTTATATCCTCCTCCTAACTCAGAGTAGCTCCTGCAAAGCATAAAAACCTCAATTAGAGCATTTTATTATCATTTAGCACTTAAAATATCAATAAAGTATGGTTAATTTAGAGCATAAATAGCATATATATCGCATAATATAGGCTACTATCAATACCTCACACTTAAACTGTTGCTAGTCCTCTAGCAACAAAACCACACTCTATAGGCCTAATCATCACTAGGTCACTTCCCTACTCCTTATACCAAGAATAATTCATATAGGTAGACTACCTTAGCGTAACATCCTAACCTCAAGAGTGGACTCTCTCTCTAGCCACGTAATGTCCTTAACCGGTTTTCATACTCTCAGTCAGAGGTCCAGACATACCTTCCCTTCATGAATCACATGCCTACTCACCACAAAAGACTTGTGTCATGGTCATTGTAATTCACACACTGAGGAATTCAAATACGTAAGATTTCACTCACCCTCAGAAATAAATTCTTATGCCACAAACAACGCACCATAGGCTTGCCCATCGTGTAATACTCGACTAATCGAGCTCATTTGGTCTAGAATCAAGTAGGACTTTATTTGGTTGTAATGTTGGCTGCTGGACATGTAGGATACATATGGGTATAATGACTACACCTCCCTAAACACTTCAATACATTTTTCACTTTTAAGCCCATACCTTTATCAAACCTTCATTCCACCTTTACATCATTGAGTTAAACCCCCTACTTCTTTAAGCACACTTCCTCTTTTAAAAGCCACCACCATTTTGAGACTTATTCTTTTAAAAATTATTCAGCTCAGTCTCTCTCTTTTTTTTAGAGAGATTATGGTGGCTTCTAATATTGCTTATCACACAGTGCACCTTTTTTTTCTCATGTCTTCTTAGTTCCACTCAAAAGCCCAACCATCCATCCCACACTTTAACTTTTCCATATTCATTACAATTCAAGTATTTCTAAGAGGTGATAGGGTTCAAAAAATAGACAATTCACAACTTGGGTAAGGCTTGTAATGTGGTTGCCAAAAAAACAGGATTACAAGCTCAAAGGGGTTAACTAGGATATATACAATCAGGTGGGTGAAAACATATATAGATAGGTTCAACAAGGAAATACCTATATCACTTTCCAGACCAATTAAGACTACCATTTCGCTTCGTACACACACAAGGTAAGTTCTGGGCATTTGAGTGTTAGCATAGAATCCACAAAGCCTCACTCACACATGACACATGACTCAATTCAGTTAGGACCATCAGATACTCTGCTCAAGGTGCTTAAACCAACTCAAGAACACACAATTTAAGGCTTTATTGCTAAATTCAACTAATGAGCCTAAGTGTCACACTAAAGCAATCTCTATTCAAGGTATGACGAAGCTTGTGTGTATAGGATTTTCTGCTCGTACTCTGTCAAATTCTAGTATAGTTTATGATATCGTCCCACAGAGATTGGACAATCTAAGCTACAAACTTATAATATTTTGACTACTATTTGAGAGAACCAAATTGATGAAAGGTGTGTTTGAAATTATAAATTAAGACAAATTTCTTCTGAAAAGTTTATATTTAAAAAGAGTTGGGAATCGTTGAATTCACTTGATATATCATTACAATAAAATCTCAGTTTCATACGTATTTCTCTAAAGAATAATTGTTTATTGCTAATACAATTATATTTTTACACTAAGAAATAAATAAATAATTAACACTCCGTGAGGTTATGTCAATTAATTGATTTAAAACTAGTGACGATTAAACTAAAGTATCTTGCCTGAATTGTGCTCAAGCGTAGTAAAAACTTCGTGAGAATATTTTTACTAGAAAATCAATAATCTTGCCTTCAACTATTTCTCCGTAAGAATTAAAACTGAGGAAAGCAAGATTACAGATTTGAAACAATAATCTTACTAAAGATTACTTTGACTCTAATATTATGTGCTCAAATGTAGTAAAAACTTCGTGAGAATATTTTTACTAGAAAATCAATAATCTTGCCTTCAACAATTCCTCCGTGAGAATTAAAACTGAGGAAAGAAAGATTACAGACTTGAAATAATAATCTTACTAAAAATTACTTTCACTCTAATATTCTATTCATCAGTTATTATATATTAATTTTGCTCTGTGAGAATTACAAAATTAATATAAGAATAACTTAGATATAAAATATGTAGATGTGATAATAATGATTAAAAAATCATCATTCCATCACAATATGAAATGTAAATAGAGTTTCAGGCGAAGAATGTATTGAAACTGAGATAGTATTATAATTATATCAAGCTTCATCAACTATCCCAACAAAAAGAATTACTTTATTATGACGTAAGAAAAGCTAAAAAATACTTTCAAAAGACTAAGAATATTTTTACTACAAAGAGAGACTAGAGAAAGAGACCAAGATTACTCTCCTCTTTCTCTTTAGAACATAAGAAAAACTAAATAGGAAAATGGATACAAAGTGGGATGTTCTTTCTTCTTCAATCATATGCCTATTTATAAGAAAATTTCTACAAGACCTTGGTGAGAATTTGCAAGATAATATCAATATATCATATGGCCTTGATGAGAAATTGACATGGTAATTTGTCATGAAATTTTGGTGAGAATTCGCCATAACTTTTATATCTCTTGACTTTGTGTAGTCTTAGATAAAATTGTCACGGATGTATTCTTCTTCCTTGAACTGTAGGTTATATCTTTCTCTTTATCCATGAATTCTTTTTCCTGCAAGAATTGTTAGAAAAGTGCGAGAATAGGATATAAATTGGTCATGTTTTATATCTAAAATATTATATTTTTTTTATTAAAATATAAGAATAATTTATATCCATCAAATACCCCCACATTTGAATTTTTGCTCGTCCTCGAGGAAAAGAATTTTGAAATATATATATATATATATATATATATATATATATATATATATATATATATTACTATTTTTTGTTTAAAATTATGGCTACTCTTGTAAAATGAAAATTTAATTAAATAAAATATATCATGCTTTCAAACTTTATAAATTTTCTATATTCATAAAATCTTTACCTTGTTTTTACTTTTATTTTTATTCAACAAAAATTGTACCTTCTTTCTTTTTGAGACTTCTCTGAAATTGATAACTTTATGATCATTTGCATTTAGTATTCTTCATCATTTGTCCATAGGCTTGCCCTTTATGTCTATCTCCACTAATGTTGTCACGACCCAAACCCGGACCCGGTCGTGATGGCGCCTCTCGTGAAGACAAGGCCATCCAATTAAACCCAATTCACTTTTTAAATAGTTAAATAACATAAAAGCAGTCTGAAACATGATATAGCAATACTAAGTAGCGAATAATGCCAATAAAGTGCGAAAGTACAACCCAACACAGCCCTAACCAGGGTGTCACAAGTCACGAGCATCTACTAGGGTATAAATACAACTGAAAGTCTGACTGTACAAATACAGACTAATGAATGAAGAGAGAGAGAGAAGCAGTGTTGCGAACGCCGGCAGCTACCTTGCTAAACTCCGATGACTCTGCCTCCGATCAGCCAAAACCCGCTACCGGGTCTATAAATACCTGAATCTGCACACAAGGTGCAGGAAGTAAAGTGAGTACCCCAACTCAGTGAATAACGAATATAAATAATGACTGAAAGTAAGAAATCACGTAAAACACAAGGCATTCCATACTGAAGTAGTAAAATCACTTAAAACAGTAAAACAGTGAAAAATCAAGTGAAAATCCCTTTCTCAACAAGTAAAATAAGTAATTGACAGGTAAATATGAAAGATAAACACATAAAGGTTCGCCCCTCGGGCACAATGTCAACAACTCTGCCCCTCGGGCAATATCTCAGAACAATAACAACCCATAGGGCAATCACATAGAACGGTACTAGCCCCTTGGGCTATCACATAGAACAATATCAACCCCTCGGGCTATATCTCACATCACAATGGGTACCCGCACTCACTAGGGGTGTACAGACTCCGGGAGGGGCCCCATACGGCCCAAGAGCAATATCAAGCCATCTTGTGGCATCAAATCTAGACCCTCAGCCTCATATCAATCAAGCCACCTCGTGGCATATTGATGTATCTCAGGCCTTCGGCCTCATATCAGTATCAATGTATCCTCACAACTAGGCCCTCGGCCTTACTCAGTCCAAAAATCATCACAAGCCCCTCGGCAATAGTAAAACAGTATTTCTCAGTCCAAAACATCATTTAAAAATATCATTTAAGTCTCAAAACTGAATAAAAATGGCTGAGTAGTAAAACAGTGGAAAATAACATAACTGAGTTCAAGTAATAAGTCAAAACAGTGAGGAAATAGTAATAAAAATTTCCGAAGGATTCAAATAGTTGGCACAAAGCCCAAATATGGCAATAAGTCCAAATCCTGATGATAGCAAATAAGTTTCAGTCAAATATGCGGTAAAATCATCAATCGGGACGGACCAAGTTACAATCTCCAATAGTGCACGACCCCACGCTCGTCATCAAGCGTGTGTCTCACCTCAATATAGCACTACGATGTGCAAATCCGGGGTTTAAAACCCTCGGGACATCATTTACAATCATTACTCACCTCGAACCAGCTAAATCTCTAGCTCGCAACGCTTTTTGCCCCTCAAATTGGCCTCCACGCGCGTCGAATCTATCCAAAATCAGAATGCGGACGTCAAAATATGCTAAGGGAACAAAGCCAAAGCGAAAACAATCAAAATATGACACAATTCTCGAAATTACCAAATCTCGATCCCTGGGGCCACGTCTCGGAATCGGGTAAAATTTACATTTTTAGAATCCTCATACCCTCATGAGTCTAACCATACCAAAATTATCCAATTCCGGTACCATTTGGTCCTTCAAATCATCATTTTATATTTTTGGAAGATTCCACAAATTTTCTTCCCAAATTCCATCCCAAATCACGAATTAAATGATGAATTCAATGATAGATTCATGTACTCTAGCCAAATCTGAGTTAGAATCACTTACCCCAATGAATTTCTTGAAAAACCTTGGAAAAATCGCCAAAATCCGAGCTCTCTAGGTCAAAATATTAAATAAAACCCAAAACCTCGTATTTATAGAGTACCTCACGAATTTCTACCTCTGCGGACCGCACAAAAACGACCGCGGTCCGCACAAAACCAGTGCGGTCCGCACAAAAACGACTGCAGCCGCACAGGTTTTTATCTACAGTGACAGGCTTTAGTATTTTGCCCATAACTTTCTATAAAAATGTCCAAATCGCGATATCTTTCCCTTTTTAGAAACTAGACACGAAGGGCTACAACTTTCTTTTGTGAATCATCTCAAAATTCCTTGTAAATTAAAAGATATGAGCTTCCGAAGTAGGACCAGTGAAATGTTCCCTACCGCGACCGCACTGCATTTTGTGCGGTCCGCACAACACCTACCGTGGCCGCACTTCTTTTTTGTGCGGACCGCGCTGGTGGGTTCCGAGGCCTGCAACCCTTCTGGACCTGCTACAGCTATGATTTTCGGCATAAAACATCCCAGAACCTACTCGGAACCCCCGAAACTTCAAACCAATTGTACCAACACATCCCATGACATCGTTCAAACTTGTTCAAAACTTCGGAACGCTCACAACAACATCAAATCACCAATTTAACATAGGATTCAAGCCTAAGAACTCCAAGAACTCTTTAATTATGCTTTTGATTAAAAAGTCTATCAAATCTCGTCCGAATGACCTGAAATTTTGCACACACATCCCAAATGACCCAATGAAGCTACTACAACTCTCGGAATTCCATTCTGACCCCTATATTAAAATCTCGCCTATCAACCGAAAATCGCCAAAATATCAACTTCGCCAATTCAAGCCTAAATCTTCTCTACAACTCCAAAACCTATTCCGACCGTGCTCCTAAGTCACAAATCACCTAACAGAGCTAACCAAACCATAAAAATTCCAATTCGATATCAAATACACACAAGTCAAATATTGATCAAAACTTTCAAATTTTAAGCTTTCAACTGAGACTGTTCTTCCAAATTCATTCTGATTAACCTGAAACCCAACACCAACGATTTACATAAGTCATAATACACCACACGGGGCAAGTCATGACTGAGAACTGGCAAGCGAAGTGCAAAAGCTCAAAACGACCGATCGGGTCATTACAAATGTAGACTAAACACTGATTTCTAAAATCTTTTAGGACTTTTTCTGGCTTGTAATGTTGGCTTCAGGCTGGTAGGTTAAAGGTTATATTTGTAGTGACTTGCCTTTTTCAGTTTTGGAGTAGAATATTTCTAAGATCAGACTTTCCAAATATTTGCTATTGATTTTTTTTTGTACTTATAATGCTTGGACATAAGATCAATCTCTCCTTTTTTTTCTCTTTAATTCTGATTCTTTCTCAAAATGAGCTCCAAACTTATTTTCTGAAAAAGGACTTTTCAAATCATAAGTACGAATGTGATATTTAAATTTGGGCATATTTAGGTATTAAAAGAAAAAAAATAGGTCTTCAAGATTCAAAATAGGTGCTAGGGATTTATTGTTTTTGTAGTAAATTTTTGTGCAATATCTAGAAAAGACTGAGGTAAACAAAGAAAGCCTAAATTCATATTTCAAAAATTAGTGTTGTCTAGGATTTCGCCTCGAAAGACATTTGGGGCAAGTTCTAGCATATAGATTATAAGTTCTACTTGCTTTTTGATCATAATGCTTCTCAATCTCAGAATGTCTTGCCAAGTATTGAAGATATTTGTTCCTGCCTTCATAAAAATAAACTTAAAAACAAGAAAGTTATGTGGTAAATATAAAAAATATATATTTGACATAGAATGATAAGAGTTTTATTTTGATAAATTAACACTTTACAAGAGGCATAATTATAAAAA
The DNA here is from genome assembly GCF_000393655.2 of Nicotiana sylvestris. Classification (NCBI taxonomy): domain Eukaryota; kingdom Viridiplantae; phylum Streptophyta; class Magnoliopsida; order Solanales; family Solanaceae; genus Nicotiana; species Nicotiana sylvestris. The sequence goes on along the minus strand of NC_091062.1, from coordinate 149,383,429 downwards.
AAATCTTATATATATATATATATATATATATATATATATATATAGAGAGAGAGAGAGAGAGAGAGAGAGAGAAATAGATATAGATATAGATAAATAGATAGATAGATAGGTAAAAATATTTTTGGCTTTCAAATATACAACTGCAGAAGAAAGCTTGAAAGAAACTGCAGCCACATACCTTTTGCGTATAAATAACAAGTCTAGTTTGTATATAAACTAGAAAATTACCCGTGCCAACATATGAATTACATTATTAAATGGTTAACCAACCAGTTACTTAGGCATACCGATCACCATGAAGTTACTGCTGTATAAGTGACTCTGTTTTTGTAGAGGCCTTCATGAGATGTTCTGATTGTACAATAACCTGGATATTAACCATATCAATTGATTAAGTATTTAACTATTTAAATCTATGTTGGACTTATGAGGCTCCATTGCTTCACCCTCAATGGCTACGGGTAAGGAACCATAATTCTGAGTTTAACGTCGCCAACTCGACTTATTAATTGTAGACTTCATCAATCTATCAAAGTGACAAATGGTTGTTTCTCAAAATGCCCTCCAAAAATAATTTTAACTTGTGACCATTTACCTTAAATTTGTCTCCTCCATTGGTTTGTTGAATTTCAATTGCTCCGTATGGAGTACCATCTATAACATTGTAAGGACCCGTCCACCTGAATTTTAATTTTCCTGGAAATAGCCTGAGTCTAGTGTTGTATAGAAGTACATGATCTCCAATTTTAAAAGTTTTTTGTCGGATTAAATTGTCGTGCCATTTTTTTATTTTTTCTTTAAAAATTTTGGCATTTTCATAGGCTTCTAATCTGAGTTCTTCCAATTCATTCATCTGAGAAAATCTACTTTTACCAGCAGAGGTTAATTCAAAGTTCAATGCTTTCAATGCCCAAAAAGCTTTGTGTTCTAATTCAACTGGAAGATGACAAGCTTTTCCAAAGACTAATAGATATGGAGACGTACCAATTGGCATTTTAAATGCCGTTCAATATGCCCACAGTGTGTCATCTAATTTTGAAGCCCAGTCTTTTCTGGAGATTCCAACCATTTTTTCAAGTATTCTTTTTAATTCACGGTTAGAAACCTCAACTTGCCCTTGTGTTTGAGCATGGTATGATGTTCCTGTTTTGTGAGTCACGCCATATTTTGACAATAATGCTGAAAATTGTCTATTCATGAAATGAGACCCTTGGTCACTAGTGATGACTCGTGGTGTACCAAACCTGGTAAAAATATTTTTCTTGAGAAAATTACACACAGTTTGAGCATCATTTTTCCTTGTTGGATAGCTTCAACCCATCTTGAAACATAATCCACAGCCACAAGGATGTATTCAAAAGAATGAGATGAAGGAAAAGGACCCATGAAATCTATTCCCCAAACATCAAATATTTCACATACCTGTATTGATTGCAATGGAATCTCATCTCTCTTAGTGATATTACCTGTTCTTTGACACCTGTCACACTGTGCAACGTAGGCATGAACATCCTTAAAAAGTGTTGGCCAGAAAAATCCAACATTTAGAACTTTAAAGGCAGTTCGATTTGCTGCATAATGTCTTCCAACTGCTCCATCGTGGCAATGATACAAAATTTTGGTCATTTCTTCTTCTGGTACACATCTTCTGATAATATTATCTGTACAAATTTTAAACAAGTAAGGGTCATTCCACAAATAATATTTAGCATCAGATATCAACTTTTTCCTCTGTTGGTAAGTGAGATTTTGGGGTGTCCATTTTCCAACCAAGTAATTTGCAATATCTGCAAACTAGGGTGGTTGAGTCACAACTGAGTTGATAGAGAAAATATGTTCATCAGGAAACTCTTCTTTTATATCACATAATTGAAGTTGGGGGGGGGGGGTTCTCTAATCTAGACAAATGGTCAGCTACCTGATTCTCTGTTTCTTTTTTATCTTTTATTTCGAGCTCAAATTCTTATAGAAGTAAAATCCATCTTAACAATCTAGGTCGCACATATTTTTTTTGCTAAGAGGTATTTTAGAGCCGCATGCTCAGTAAAAACAGTGACCTTAGTTCCTATCAGATAGGAACGAAACTTATCAAATGCAAATACCACCGCTAGTAGTTCTTTTTCAGTCGTGGCATAATTTTGTTGAGCCTCATTCATTGTTCTACTGGCATAGTAAATTGGATGAAATTTTTTATCTTTTCTCTGGCCTAAAACAGCTCCAACTGCTGTATCACTAGCATCACACATGACCTCAAAAGGTTGGTTCCAATCAGGGGACACAACTATAGGGGCAGTTGATAATTTTTCTTTAAGGGTGTCAAAGGCTTTCATACAATCACCTGAAAATTCAAACGTAACATCTTTCATTAAAAGGTTAGTCAGCAGTTTTGAAATCTTTGAAAAATCTTTTATGAACCGTCTGTAAAAACCTACATGACCTAGAAAGCTTCTAATGCCTTTAACAGTTGTGGGAGGGGGTAATCCTGCTATAAGATTAATTTTAGCCTTATCAACTTTTATCCCTTTAGCAGTAATTTTATGTCCTAAAACAATTCCCTTAGTAACCATAAAATGATATTTTTCCCAATTAAGAATTAAGGTTGTCTCTTCACATCTCTTAATAACTAATGTTAAATGGTGAAGACAATCCTCAAAACCCTTGTCGAAGAGTGTAAAATCATCAATGAAAATTTCAAAAAAAATTTCAGTCGTGTCAGAAAAAATTACCTACATGCAACGCTGAAATGTGGCAGGAGCATTGCACAAACCAAATGGCATTCTCCTAAATGCATATGTTCCATGAGGACATATGAAAATTGTCTTATCTTGATCTTCTGGTGAGATTGGGATTTGGTTATACCCTGAATAGCCATCAAGAAAACAATAAAAACCATATCTTGCAATTCTTTCTAACATTTGATCAATAAATGGAAAAGGAAAGTGATCTTTTCTAGTGGCATCATTGAGACGTCTATAATCTATACAGACTCTCCATCCTGTGACAGTCCTGGTAGGTATTAGTTCATTATTTTTATTTTTTATCACTGTCATACCTCCCTTTTTTGGTACTACCTGAACAGGACTTACCCAAGGGCTGTCTGAAATAGAGTAAATAATGCCTGCCGCCAAAAGCTTTATAATCTCCTTTTTTACCACTTCATGCATTGCTGGATTTAATCTCATTTGGGGGTTGGAATATCAGTTTGTAGCTATCCTTTATGAGGATTATGTGCATACAAATTGCTGGATTAATCCCTTTGATATCTTCTACAGTCCATCCCAAGGCTCCTTTGTGTGCTTTCAATACTTCAATCAATCTTTCTTCTTGTTCTATAGTTAGAGAAGATGAAATAATTACTGGAAATAACTCATGCTTAGGATAGACATATTTCAAATAAGAAGGGAGAGTTTTGAGTTCAATTTTTGGTTGAACTTCTTCTAATTGCGTGTCCCCTTCCTCATAATCTTTTTCCAATAATTTCACATCACTTCTGATAGTCGAATCTTCATCCTGTGAGATGTCAGATTTTGCCAAACATCTTCATCCTATAATTGATCATCTTTGAATTCATCTATAAGATTATTAATCATGTCAATTGAAAAGCATGAAGATGATGTATCATCTTCTTAGAATCTTAGTATCTTTTGTATATAAAATAACTCTTTCTTCATCAACTCTTAAAATTAGTTGTCCTTGATGAACATCTATGATTGCCCTGCTTGTTGCAAGAAATGGTCTACCCAAAATAATTGGTTCATCAGGACACTCCTTCATTTCAAGTACTATGAAATCTACAGGAAAAACAAATTTATCTACTCTTACAAGCACATTTTCAATTATTTCCTTTGGTCTCTTAGTACTTTGATCAGCAAATTAAAGTGAAACACCTGTGTCTTTCATTTCACCAAGATCTAATTTTTTAAAAATAGAAAATGACATTAAATTTATTGAAGCTCCAGAATCACAAAGTGCTTTTTCAATGTATACTCCTCCTAGAATACATGGAATGGTAAAACTACCTGGGTCACCAAGTTTTTGTGGTAGCTTATTTTGAAGTATATCACTGCATTTTTCAGTAAGCATTACCACAGAAACTTCTTCCAATTTCCTTTTGCTTGATAAAATTTCTTTCAAAAATTTGGCATATGAAGGTATTTGCAATAAAGCATCCGTAAAAGGAATGTTAATGTGAATTTGTTTTAAAATATCCAAAAACTTTGCAAATTGATTATCCAACTTTTCTCTTTTCATCTTTTGTGGGAAAGAAATTGTAATAGGGAAAGAAGTCAAATTTTTAGTATTTTCTTCTTCTTTTTTCTTTTCTTCTTTCTCTTCTGATGGTTGAGAGGGTGTCTCAACATTCTCACCCTTGCCTACCTGTTGTTCTGATTGATTCTTTTCTTGTTTGTTTGCATAGGGTTCATCAAGAGTCATACCTGACTGTAAGGCAATGGCCTTAAGGTGTTCTTTTGGATTTTTCTCTGTATTGCTTGGTAAAGGACTTTGAATCTTTTCAGACACAAGAGTTGCCAATTGGCTTAACTGAATTTCAAGATTTTTTAGAGCTGAATTTTGGCTTTCCATTTTTTCATCAGTAACCTTAATGTACTTGTACAAAAGGTCATCAAAACTTGGATGGCCTTGTTGAGGCCTTTACTGATATGGAGTTGCTTGCTGATAAGGCCTGAAATTTTGTTGTCTACGATTTTGATTTTGATATCCGGTTGGACTCTGTACCTGTTGCTTTTGGTAGTTTTGAGAGTTTTTAGCACCATTTGCATTGCTGCATTGAAATCCTGGATGTTTTTGTGCTAATGGACTTCCAAAAGGATACGGCTTGTATCCGATGACATTGACCTGTTCATCATTTGATTGGTTGCTTGACATTCATGGTTTAGATGGTTTCCTCCACACAAGTCACAAACCTCAGACTTGCTTGGTTGTTGTGTATTTACCTAAAAAGATTCAAATTTTTGTGCCAAAGAAACAATCTGTTGTGTTAATGTATTTAAAGCATCCACCTGATTTACTGTAGCAGCTTTCTTAATGATTACACGCTCAGATGGCCACTGTATGACATTTTCAGAAATTTCATTAAGCAATTGCAATGCTTCTTCTATGGTTTTCCCATTATGGAACCTCCTACAGCTGCATCTATTACATTTCTAGAAGATGGTTTCAAATCACAATAAAAAATGTACAATTGCATATGTTCAGGAATGTCATGATGTGGACATTTCCTTAACATTGTTTTCAATCTTTTCCAAGCTTGATAAACTGACTCAGTGTCAGTCTGCAAGAAGTTAGATATATCCTGTCTTAACTTTGTTGTTTTAGCAGAGGAAAAATATTTATTTAAAAATTTCTGAGTCATTTGGTCCCATGTGGTAATAGAACCTTGCGGCAAACTTCGTAACCAAGTTTTGGCTTCTCCTTTTAAAGAAAAAGGAAATAGCCTTAACTTAATTGCTTCAGGAGGTACTCCATTATACTTTGCAGTTGCAACCAATTCTAAAAAGTCAATTAAATGATTATGTGGATCTTCACTTAGATCACCAGTGAAAATGCAAGGTTTTTGAATTGTTTGAATCAGACCTGTCCTGATTTCAAAGTTATTGGCTGCTACTGGAGGTACCCTGATACTAGATTCACAGTTAAAGCGATCAGGTCTAGCATAATCCCTTAGGATTCTGTTTGCTGGTCTTGGCGCCACTTCATCAAACTGCTCCACTACATGAGCTGGTGGTGGAATTTGTAGTGGATTGTTATCATCTTCTAATTGGTGCTCCATTCTGTTACAAGTTATGTTTTGAGACGATATTTGTCATTTCCTGCACAATTGCAAAGTTTTTTCAATTTCAGGATCGTAATTGGCCAATTCTTTTGTAGAAGAGCGGGTCATAAACTATCTGAAATTAAAGTAAAATAAAGACAGTCCTTAAAATAGTAATAGATAATTTTTTAAAATGAATAAAAAAATAGTACAGTAATATTATTGTTAACTAAAACAGTAAGTTGTAACTAACCATCAAAAGAAATAATATAATAATAATTATATTATATGAAAAAAATCAATAATAAATCAAGTATGTTGAAGGATTAAAGTACTATCAATTAAAAAAAGTTGAATAAAATATTATTTTATAAGAATATAGTAAAAGTAATAGTTATAATAGTAATATAGAATAGTACAAAGGATACTTTTAGAACTAGAATAGTAAAAATAAGTACTTACAATTATAATAATAATAATAAAATATACTTTAAAAAAATGACAAAAAAAAAAATTAGATTGTGAATCACAAAACTAATATATTATACTATTATATAGATGTTAGTACTAACAATAATAATATAATAATATAATAATAAAATATAAAATAAAGTTGGTTGAAGTACTAACTATGAGGGATTTTTTTTTTATATGATTTTTTACAATATTATATAGAATTGCTCATAATAGTAGTAACAATTATGATAATAGTACGTAGGAGATAACATTTTGAAGGGAAAATTAACAATATAATAAATTCTCAAATTAGTAATAAAATATTTAATCTGAAGTAGATGTGTGTCAATCCCCAGCACCGGCGCAAAAAATTTGACGAAGCTTGTGTGTATAGGATTTTCTGCTCGTACTTTGTCAAATTCTAGTATAGTTTATGATATCGTCCCACAGAGATTGGACAATCTAAGCTACAAACTTGTAATATTTTGACTACTATTTGAGAGAACCAAATTGATGAAAGATGTGTTTGAAATTATAAATTAGGACAATTTCTTCTGAAAAGTTTATATTTAAACAGAGTTGGGAATCGTTGAATTCACTTGATATATCATTACAATAAAATCTCAGTTTCATATGTATTTCTCTAAAGAATAATTGCTTATTGCTAATACAATTATATTTTTACACTAAGAAATAAATAAATAATTAACACTCCGTGAGGTTATGTTAATTAATTGATTTAAAACTAGTGACGATTAAACTAAAATATCTTGCCTGAATTGTGCTCAAGCGTAGTAAAAACTTCGTGAGAATATTTTTACTAGGAAATCAATAATCTTGCCTTCAACTATTTCTCTGTGAGAATTAAAACTGAGGAAAGCAAGATTACAGATTTGAAACAATAATCTTACTAAAAATTACTTTGACTCTAATATTATGTGCTCAAATGTAGTAAAAACTTCGTGAGAATATTTTTACTAGAAAATCATTAATCTTGCATTCAACAATTCCTCCGTGAGAATTAAAACTGAGGAAAGCAATATTACAGACTTGAAATAATAATCTTACTAAAAATTACTTTCACTCTAATATTCTATTCATCAGTTATTATATATTAATTTTGCTCCGTGAGAATTACAAAATTAATATAAGAATAACTTAGATATAAAATATGTAGATGTGATAATAATGATTAAAAAATCATCATTCCATCACAATATGAAATGTAAATAGAGTTTCAGGCCAAGAATGTATTGAAACTGAGATAGTATTATAATTATATCAAGCTTATCAACTATCCCAACAAAAAGAAATTACTCCATTATGAAGTAAGAAAAGCTAAAAAATACTTTCAAAAGACTAAGAATATTTTTACTACAAAGAGAGACTAGAGAAAGAGACCAAGATTACTCTTCTCTTTCTCTTTAGAACTTAAGAAAAACTAAATAGGAAATTGGATACAAAGTGGATGTTATGAATAGTTTGTGCATTGGATACTACATTAGATGCTACATTGGATGCCCATGTTGTGAATAACTTAAAGATTAAATCTCCTACTTTATGTCCATCATCTTTACTTTTTATGCCTATAAAAGGCTATGTAATTGCAATGGAAAGATACACACAATTGAAGAAGAAATCTCTTCCTTCTCTCTATCTCCATTTCTTGTTCATGTTTTACTAAATTGCTTTTATTTTCTTGTTCCATATTGTTATGTCACGACCCGGATTTCCCACCATCGGGTGTCGTGATGGCGCCTACTATCGGAGCTAGGCAAGCCAAATATTTAAAGCACCTTTCCTACTTTCTTTCAAACAATATAATAAACGAGACAAAATCTAAGCGGAAGACTTTAAATCTAAAGCAACTGAAAACCAAAAGTGCGGAAGTTTAATACACATCACTACCCAAGGTCTGGTGTCACTAGCTCACGGACTACTACAGAATATTACAATCAATGTCTGAAGGGAAAATACATCATGTTTGTCTGATACAAGATAAACAAACAAAGAAAAACATGGAAAAGGACTTCGGCCTGCGAACGCCAGCTAGGCTACCTCGAGAGTCCCTGGACTGAAGATAGCTCCCAGAAGTCCTATTGCTGCGGTCCGTAAGCTGCTCCCTGATATGTGCACCAAAAATGCACAGAGTGTAGCATCAGCACAACCGACCCCATGTGCTGGTAAGTGCCTGGCCTAACCCCGGCGAAGTAGTGACGAGGCTAGACAATACCTACCACAATTAACCTGTACAAATATATATATATATATATATATATATATACAACACGTGCAAGAAAACAATAACAAGATAATACAAAGTAAAACTGGGACGGGACATGCTATCGGGGAGTAACAGATAAAAATGAAATATCGGAAATAAGCAGGAGACTCTGGTTCCCATGATGTATATATATATATATATATATATAAGTGGACGGCATGACACACGATCCCATAATATCATATATAAGTGGACGGCGTGCCACACGATCCCATAATATCATATATAAGTGGACGGCGTGCCACACGATCCCATAATATCATATATATAAGTGGACGGCGTGCCACACGATCCCATAATATCATATATAAGTGGACGGCGTGCCACACGATCCCATAATATCATATATATAAGTGGACGGCGTGCCACACGATCCCATAATATCATATATAAGTGGACGGCGTGCCACACGATCCCATAATATCATATATATAAGTGGACGGCGTGCCACACGATCCCATAATATCATATATAAGTGGACGGCGTGCCACACGACCCCAATTCATCTTTATCACAGTGCACAATATGTCACCGACAACAGAGGCCAATAACCAAGTGGACGGCGTGCCACACGATCCCATAATAACATATATAATATCTGACTTCATATAGTAGACCCCTTCAGGGAAGAATAACAACTCAATACCTTTAACCCGGCAAGGGTACAGCTAACAACCCAAAATATCCCGACAAGGGAGAATATATATATATCAGTCTACACATCCCGGCAAGGGAGTATTCACAACACATTCTCCTTTTAAATCATTCTTCCTCAACCGTTCACATTATATGAAACTTATCAAATAAACAAGGAGCTTGTGTCACATTATTCGAATTAAAAGCAATCAAGACTCACGGTCATGCTAGACTCCGGTGCATAGATAACCGTCACCATGCCTATACACCGTACTCCACATTAGCAAGTAGCAAATATCATCCTAATCCTATTCCCTCAAGCCAAAGTTAGAACAAACACTTACCTCGAATGCTCCAAACTCAACTCACGCTTCTAGTATAGCTTTACCTCTTGATTCCACCACCAATCCGCTCGAATCTAGTCATAAGTTACTTAATCACATTAATAATTACTAAATGAATCATCCCCAATGCATGAAAATAGATTTTTCAAGGTTTTTCCCAAAAAGGTCAAAAATACCCCCGGACCCACGTGGTCGAAACTCGAGGTTCGGACCAAAACCCGGTTACCCATTCCCCCATGAATCCAAATATATGATTTGTTTTTAAATCGGACCCCAAATTGAGGTCCAACTTCTCAATTTGTAGAAAACCTAGGTTCTACCCAAAACACCCAATTTTCCCCATGAAAATCTTTGATTTGAAGTTGAAATTATGTTAAAAGATATTAAGGAATAAAGAAATTAAGTTAGAAATCACTTACCAATCGTTTTGAAGAAGAAAAGTTGTTTGGAAAATCGCCTCTTAGGTTTTGGGTTTTTGAAAAGTGGACAAGTGACTAAAAAACCCGAATTTATACATTTTTCTGGGGGCTGGCGCGGACCGCACAGAAATGCACCGCGGCCGCGCCGAGGGAGGGGAGAAGTGGGCTCTCTCTGAACCCACCCAGCGCGGACCGCACTGATTTGGTGTGCGGCCGCGCTGGTCGACCCTCTGAAACCCACCACGCGGACCGCACAGAAAAGCACCGCGGCCGCGTGGCTGCCAGCGCGGACCGCGCGAAAATGGCCGCTGCCGCGCTGGGCCTGCAACATCTGAACCTGTATATTTTTTTTTCTAAGTCCAAGACCTCCCGGGCCCAATTCAAAACTCACCCGAGCCCTAGGGGCTCCAAACCAAACATGCACACAACCTTAAAAATATCTTACGGACTTACTCGTGCGATCAAATCGCCAAAATAACATCATATACATAGGATTAAGCCTCAAACACATGATTTTCTTTCAACTTTCATAAAAACTCAAATTCCCCATTTTAAGTCCGAAACACGTCATATGACGTCCGTTTTTAGCCAAACTTTACAGATAGTGCTTAAAACATATTTAAGACTCGTACCGGGCATCAGAACCAAAATACGAGCCCGATACCACAATTTTCTTATCAATTTTCTTCTTCATTTTCCTTAATTAATTTCAGAAAATAATTTCACACAAAAATTCATTTATCGGGCTTGGGACCTCGTAATTTAATTCCGGGCACACGCCCAAGTCCCATATTTTTCTACGGACCCTCCGGGACCGTCGAATCATAGGTCCGGGTCCGTTTACCCAAAATGTTGCCCGAAGTCAACATTATGCATATTAATACCAAAATTCATCAAATGTTTCACATAATTCACATATTCTAACATAAAAGCTTTCCAGCTATGCGCCCGAACTGCGCACGCCAATCGAGGCAACTAAAAGCGAGGTTTTCAAGGCCTCGAAAGCGCGGAACAAGGAAGAACTACGATGATGACCCTTCGGGTCGTCACATTCTCCACCTCTAAAACAACCGTTCGTCCTCGAACGGACAAAAGAAAGAAGTACATGAGTCGGGAAATAAATGAGGATAACGGCTCCGCATATCGGACTCGGACTCCCAGGTCGATGCCTCAGGAGGCTGACCTCTCCACTGAACATGCACCGAAGGAAAACTCTTCAACCTCAACTGTCGAACCTGCCGGTCAAGAATAGCCACCGACTCCTCCTCATATGACAGATCCTTGTCCAATTGGACAGTGCTGAAATCTAACACATGTGATGGATCTCCGCGATACTTCCGGAGCATAGGTACATGAAACACGGGATGCACAACTGACAAGCTAGGTGGCAAGGCAAGTCTATAAGCCACCTCTCCCACACGATCAAGAATCTCAAATGGACCGATGAACGTAGGTCTGAGCTTGCATTTCTTCCCAAATCTCATCACGCCCTTCATAGGCGATACACGGAGCAATACCCGCTCACCGACCATGAAAGCAACATCTCTGACCTTGCGGTCTGCATAACTCTTCTGTCTGGACTGAGCTGTACGAAGTCTATCCTGAGTAATCCTGACCTTGTCCAAGGCCTCCTGAACCAGATCCGTACCCAATAATCGAGCCTCTCCCGGCTCAAACCATCCAACTGGAGACCGACATCTCCTACCATACAACGCCTCATACGGAGCCATCTGAATGCTGGACTGGTAGCTGTTGTTGTAGGCGAACTCTGCTAAAGGTAAAAACTGGTCCCACGAGCCTCCAAAATCAATGACACAGGCTCGGAGCATGTCCTCAAGAATCTGAATAGTCCCCTCAGACTGACCGTCCGTCTGGGGATGAAATGCTGTACTCAACTCAACCTGGGTGCCAAACTCTCGCTGAACCGCTCTCCAGAAATGCGAGGTAAACTGCGTACCCCGATCCGAAATGATAGATAGCGGCACCCCATGAAGGCGAACAATCTCCCTGATATAAATCTCGGCTAACCTTTCGGACGAATAGGTGGCTGCAACAGGAACAAAATGCGCTGACTTGGTCAGCCTATCAACAATGACCCAAACTGCATCAAACTTTTTCCGAGTCATCGGAAGTCCAGTAACGAAATCCATCGTAATCCTCTCCCACTTCCACTCGGGAAGTGCAATCCACTGAAATAGACCACCGGGTCTTTGATACTCGTACTTAACCTGTTGACAATTCAAACACCGAGCCACGTGCGCAACAATGTCTTTCTTCATCTTACGCCACCAATAGTGCTGCCTCAGATCCTGATACATCTTCGCGGCGCCCGGGTGAATAGAATACCGAGAACTGTGGGCCTCCGCTAAGATCAACTCTCGAATCCCATCAACATTGGGCACACAAACTCGCCCCTGCAATCTCAATACACCATCATCATCTAAGGTTACTTTCTTGGCACCTCCACGCTGCACCGTGTCTCTCAAGACACACAAATGGGGATCCTCAAACTGCCTCTCGCGGATACGCTCTAATAGTGAGGAACGAGCAACCGTGCAAGCTAACGGTCTGCTAGGCTCAGAAATATCCAACCTCACAAGACGATTGGCCAAGTCCTGAACATCCAAAGCAAGCGATCTCTGGCTGACTGGAATATAAGCAAGACTACCCATGCTGGCGGACTTCTTGCTCAATGCATCGGCCACCACATTGGCCTTCCCCGGGTGGTATAAGATAGTAACATAATAATCCTTTAGCAACTCTAACCACCTCCTCTGCCTCAAATTCAACTCTTTCTGCTTGAACAGATACTGAAAACTCTTGTGATCAGTGTAAACCTCACACGTCACGCCATATAAGTAATGCCTCCAGATCTTTAAGGCATGAACAATGGCTGCCAACTCGAGATCATGAACCGGATAATTCTTCTCATGGATCTTCAACTGCCTCGAAGCATAAGCAATGACGTTTCCTTCCTGCATCAACACTGCACCAAGCCCAATACGAGACGCATCACAATAGACCGTATATGGCCCTGAACCTGTGGGCAAAACCAATACTGGTGCCGTAGTCAGAGCCGTCTTGAGCTTCTGAAAGCTCGCCTCACACTCGTCCGACCACCTGAACTGGACACCCTTCTGGGTCAATCTGGTCATAGGGGCTGCAATGGATGAAAACCCCTCCACGAACCAACGGTAGTAACCTGCTAACCCCAGGAAACTCCAAATATCCGTAGCTGAAGCTGGTCGAGGCCAGTTCTTGACTGTCTCTATCTTCTTTGGGTCTACCTGAATACCTGCTGCTGATACGACATGACCCAGGAATGCGATCGAACTCAACCAAAACTCGCACTTTGAGAACTTAGCATACAACTGACTATCCTTTAGGGTCTGAAGGACCACTCTAAGGTGCTGCTCATGCTCCTCCTGACTGCGGGAGTATATAAGAATATCGTCAATGAAGACTATCACGAACAAGTCCAAATAAGGTCTGAACACCCGGTTCATCAACTCCATGAACGCTGCTGGGGCATTAGTCAATCCAAATGACATGACCAAAAACTCATAGTGCCCATACCGAGTGCGAAATGCTGTCTTAGGGACATCAGATGCCCTAATCCTCAGCTGGTGGTAGCCAGATCTCAAATCTATCTTTGAAAATACCCTCGCACCCTGAAGCTGGTCGAATAAATCGTCGATCCTTGGCAGTGGGTACTTATTCTTAATTGTAACCTTGTTCAATTGCCGGTAATCGATGCACATTCTCATCGAACCATCCTTTTTCTTAACAAACAACACCGGCGCACCCCAAGGCGAAACACTGGGTCTAATGAAACCTTTCTCAAGCAAATCCTGCAGTTGTTCTTTTAACTCTTTCAACTCCGGTGGGGCCATACGATATGGCGGGATAGAAATGGGCTGAGTGCTCGGGGCCAAATAAATACAAAAGTCGATATCCCTGTCGGGCGGCATACCCGGCAAGTCTGAAGGGAAAACCTCAGGAAACTCCCGAACAATGGGCACAGAATCAATAGAAGGGGCCTCCACGCTAGAATTGCAAACATACGCCAAGTAGGACAAACATCCCTTCTCGACCATATGCCGAGCTTTCACATATGAGATAACACTGCGGGTACAATGACCAGAAGTCCCTCTCCACTCTAAACGGGGTAAATCCGGTAAGGCTAAGGTCACGGTCTTGGCATGGCAAATCCAAGATAGCATGGTACGGGGATAACCAATCCATCCCTAATATAACATCAAAGTCGACCATGTCCAAAAGCAACAAGTCAACACGGGTATCAAGACCCCCAAACACTACGATACAAGAACGATGAACTTGGTCGACCACAATAGAATCACCCACCGGTGTTGACACATAAACAGGAATACTCAATGAGTCACTAGGCATAACCAAATAGGGTGCAAAATAGGACGACACATATGAATACGTAGATCCGGGATCAAATAGCACAGAAGCATCCCTATCACAGACCAGAATAGTACCTGTAATCACAACATTTGATGACTCAGCCTCTGGCCTGGCTGGCAAAGCATAACAACGGGGCTGGGCCCTACCTCCCTGAATCATATCCCTGGGACGATCTGCTGCTGGTTGACCCCTACCTCTAGCGGTCGGAGCTCCACCTCTAAGACCTCTACCTCCACCTCTATGTCCTCTACCCCCACCTCTAGCCGGCTGGGCAGGCTGTGGGGCAACTGGTGCCTGGATCATCGAGCGAAGACCCTGCTGCTGCGAGCTGCTGGAAGCTCGAGGGCAATATCTGGCAATGTGACTCACATCGCCGCAAGTATAACAAGCCCTCGGCTGCTGAGAATAACGAAGTGGTGGTGCACTGATAGGTGCTGATGGTGAACTGAAGAGCTACTGGTCAGAATACTGCGACCGAGAATCGCGACCACCTGGTGTACTATGAGAAGCCTGGAGAGCTGACTGAAAGGGCCTCGAAGGATGGCCTCTACCATAAGAATCCCTATCTCCAGATGAGATACCACTGAATCTACCAGAATGACGGGGCCTCTTATCAGACCCATGACCACCTCCCTGAGAAAGTGCCATCTCTATCCGGCGGGCACCATCTGCCGCCTCCTGAAATGAAATCTCACTACCGGCACTCATGGCCATCTGAACACGGATCGGCTGAACCAACCCATCAACAAACCTCCGCACCCTCTCTCTCGGTGGGGAGTATCACAATGGCATGGCATGCAAGATCAATAAACTGTGTCTCATACTGGGTAACTGACATCGAACCCTGTTGGAGACGCTCAAACTGCCTGCGAAGGGCATCCCGCTGAGTAACTGGGAGAAACTTCCCCAGAAATAACTCTGAAAATTGATCCCAGGTCAATGATGGCGACCCTACTGGCCTGGCTAAACAGAAATCTCTCCACCAAGTCTTGGCAGATCCTGCAAGGCGAAAAGTGGCGAAGTCGACCCCATTGGTCTCTAAAATACCCATAGTCCGAAGAACCTCATGACAGCTGCATATGAAATTCTGGGCATCCTCTGAAGGTGTGCCACTATATGTGGTAGTGAAGAGCCTGGTGAACCGATCTAGCCTCCACAGAGCATCCGCGGACATAGTCGCACCATCACTGGACTGAGCCGCAATACTTGGCTGAACTGCTGGAACCTCAGCCTGAGGAGCAACCGGCTCTGGAGTACGAGTATTGGGAGTCTGAATTCCTCCCCCAGCCTGAGATATGACTGGAGCTACGGGAAGCAAACCCGCTCTAGAAATGCCCTCCATAAAGCCTACCAGTCAGACCAAAGCGTCCTGAAGTACTGGAGTGGCTATAAAACCCTCTGGAACCTGAGTGGGCCCACTGGAACAGCTGGGGCCGGAACCTCCTCCTCAAAATCGACCTGAGCCTCTGTCGCTGGAAATGCTGCTCGGGGCTGAGCTCTGCCCCGGCCTCGGCCTCTGGCACGGCCTCGGCCTCGCCCTCTTCCCCTAATAGGGGCTGCTGCTGGGGGCTCAACCTGTTGCGCGGTAGAAGAGGAAGCACGTGTCCTCGCCATCTGCGACAGAACAGAGTGGAAAGACAATCAGTACTTGAGAAACAGAATCGCACGACAAGAATGAACAAGGTGAAGTTTTCCTTACTCAGTAGCCTCTCCGGGATAAATACAGACGTATCCGTACCGACCCCTCAGACTCTATTGAGCTTGTCCGTGAGTTGTGAGACCTAAGTAACCTAGTGCTCTGATACCAACTTATCACGACCCGGATTTCCCACCATCGGGTGTCGTGATGGCGCCTACTATCGGAGCTAGGCAAGCCAAATAATTAAAACACCTTTCCTGCTTTCTTTCAAACAATATAATAAACGAGACAAAATCTAAGCGGAAGACTTTAAATCTAAAGCAACTGAAAACCAAAAGTGCGGAAGTTTAATACACATCACTACCCAAGGTCTGGTGTCACTAGCTCACGGACTACTACAGAATACTACAATCAATGTCTGAAGGGAAAATACATCATGTTTGTCTGATACAAGATAAACAAACAAAGAAAAACATGGAAAGGGACTTCGGCCTGCGAACGCCAGCTAGGCTACCTCGAGAGTCCCTGGACTGAAGATAGCTCCCAGAAGTCCTACTGCTGCGGTCCGTAAGCTGCTCCCTGATCTGTGCACCAAAAATGCACAGAGTGTAGCATCAGCACAACCGACCCCATGTGCTGGTAAGTGCCTGGCCTAACCCCGGCGAAGTAGTGACGAGGCTAGACAGTACCTACCACAATTAACCTGTACAGATATATATACAACAAGTGCAAGAAAACAATAACAAGATAATACAAAGTAAAACTGGGAGGGGACATGCTATCGGGGAGTAACAGATAAAAATGAAATATCGGAAATAAGCAGAAGAGACTCCGGTTCCCATGATGTATATATATATATATATAAGTATATATATATATATATATATAAGTGGACGGCGTGCCACACGATCCCATAATATCATATATAAGTGGACGACGTGCCACACGATCCCATAATATCATATATAAGTGGACGATGTGCCACACGATCCCATAATATCATATATATAAGTGGACGGCGTGCCACACGATCCCATAATATCATATATAAGTGGACGGCGTGCCACACGATCCCATAATATCATATATATAAGTGGACGGCGTGCCACACGATCCCATAATATCATATATAAGTGGACGGCGTGCCACACGATCCCATAATATCATATATATAAGTGGACGGCATGCCACACGATCCCATAATATCATATATAAGTGGACGGCGTGCCACATGGCCCCAATTCATCTTTATCACAGTGCACAATATGTCACCGGCAACAGAGGCCAATAACCAAATGGACGGCGTGCCACACGATCCCATAATAACATATATAATATCTGACTTCATATAGTAGACCCCTTCAAGGAAGAATAACAACTCAATACCTTTAACCCGGCAAGGGTACAACTAACAACCCAAAATATCCCGACAAAGAAGAATATATATATATATATATATATATCAGTCTACACATCCCGACAAGGGAGTATTCACAACACATTCTCCTTTTAAATCATTCTTCCTCAACCATTCACATTATATGAAACTTATCAAATAAACAAGGAGCTTGTGTTACATTATTCGAATTAAAAGCAATCAAGACTCACGGTCATGGGAGACTCCGGTGCATAGATAACCGTCACCATGCCTATAACCGTACTCCACATTAGCAAGTAGCAAATATCATCCTAATCCTATTCCCTCAAGCCAAAGTTAGAACAAACACTTACCTCGAATGCTCCAAACTCAACTCACGCTTCTAGTATAGCTTTACCTCTTGATTCCACCACCAATCCGCTCGAATCTAGTCATAAGTTACTTAATCACATTAATAATTACTAAATGAATCATCCCCAATGCATGAAAATAGATTTTTCAAGTTTTTTCCCAAAAAGGTCAAAGATACCCCCAGACCCACGTGGTCGAAACTCGAGGTTCGGACCAAAACCCGGTTACCCATTCCCCCATGAATCCAAATATATGATTTGTTTTTAAATCGGACCCCAAATTGAGGTCCAACTTCTCAATTTGTAGAAAACCTAGGTTCTACCCAAAACACCCAATTTTCCCCATGAAAATCTTTGATTTGAAGTTGAAATTATGTTAAAAGATATTAAGGAATAAAGAAATTAAGTTAGAAATCACTTACCAATCGTTTTGAAGAACAAAAGTTGTTTGGAAAATCTCCTCTTAGGTTTTGGGTTTTTGAAAAGTGGAAAAATGACTAAAAAACCCGAATTTATACATTTTTCTGGGGGCTGGCGCGGACCGCACAGAAATGCACCGCAGCCGCGCCGAGGGATGGGAGAAGTGGGCTCTCTCTGAACCCACCCAGCGCGGGCCGTACTGATTTGGTGCGCGGCCGCGCTGGTCGACCCTCTGAACCCCACCACGCGGATCGCACTGAAAAGCACCGCGGCAGCGTGGCTGCCAGCGCGGACCGCGCGGAAATGGACGCGGCCGCACTGGGCCTGCAACATCTAAACCTGTATATTTTTTTTCTAAGTCCAAGACCTCCCGGGCCCTATTCAAAACTCACCCGAGCCCTCGGGGCTCCAAACCAAACATGCACATAACCTTAAAAACATCTTACGGACTTACTCGTGCGATCAAATCGCCAAAATAACATCATATACATAGGATCAAGCCTCAAACACATGATTTTATTTCAACTTTCATAAAAACTCAAATTCCCCATTTTAAGTCCGAAACATGTCATATGACGTCCTTTTTTAGCCAAACTTTACAGATAGTGCTTAAAACATATTTAAGACTCGTACCGGGCGTCGGAACCAAAATACGAGCCTGATACCACAGTTTTCTGATCAATTTTCTTCTTCATTTTCCTTAATTAATTTCAGAAAACAATTTCACACAAAAATTCATTTCTCGGGCTTGGGACCTCGTGATTTAATTCCGGGCACACTCCCAAGTCCCATATTTTTCTACGGACCCTCCGGGACCGTCGAATCACAGGTCCGGGTCCGTTTACCCAAATGTTGCCCGAAGTCAACATTATGCATATTAATACCAAAATTCATCAAATGTTTCACATAATTCACATATTCTAACATAAAAGCTTTCCGGCTACGCGCCCGAACTACGCACGCTAATCGAGGAAACTAAAAGTGAGGTTTTCAAGGCCTCGAAAGCGCGGAACAAGGAAGAACTACGGTGATGACCCTTCGGGTCGTCACATGTTACTTTGAGTCATATTTCATAACACGTTATCAGCACGAAGTCTCTAACCTTAAGGTTGAATTCCACTTCTGGTAAGGTATATCTGGATGATCTATTGTCATAATATAAACTTGAGCATCTTGTTCATAAATATAGTATAGTTAAATTTTCGTGAACTAATAATAGGTGGCATGCGTTAGACTACATAATTTACAAAATTACAATTATACTTTATTATGTATGCTTATGGTTTTACCTTATAATACAATTTAGTATGCCTAATATAATGATTATACATTAGTTTACTGTCACATATAATTAATATAATAATAATAATAATATTCGTAACTATTTTATTTTGATAAGATAAAATATTAGTATAAGAGGTATGTACTACACCAATTTTTTCATTAATGATAGTTCTTATCAAATTAACGTGTTCAATCATTTCTATATGGAAATATATGTCTTTATTTGCTACATCTCTTATCGGACAACGATAATATTCCTAGTAAGTCAGCATTCTATCATTTCTATTCCATCTTGTGGTATGAAAATTCGGTACAATTTTTTTTCTTTAACTAACTTTGGAGCTTAGTTCCATTAGAAACTGTGAAATAATTTATACTTTGGTACAATTCTCATGGCCTTTTAGTTTCACGAACAGATATATGTTTGATCGAAATAGTTATTAAACTAATCAATTCTTTCCTTGTTATTGTTTACTGCCTTCATTGAATTGTTCATCTAATTATATGAACTAATGACTTTAAAAGCAAAGTAACATGGTTTTGCTGGTACTTGGCAATAGTGATATCATTATGTTTTATAGCTAGCTAGCCTATTGGAATATGTAAACTGTCTAGCAAAATATTATTACTTTCTTATTAACTTTCTGAAAATTGAATTGTGATATATAATAAAGCAACAATACTAGTTATGTAGCATGTCAAATCACTTAACCAAATTATTACTGGAATTGCTTGATAAAGACCTTAGTGCAATAAGAGTATTCATATTAACCAGTATTGTTCTTACATGTATTTAGTACCTTTTAAGTCATGCAAATTAAGTTATATAATTTAATAATGTATACCATGCACTAACTGGACATACGGTTTAGACATATTTTGGTATTATCTAATTTACGATTTTTGTCAAATTATTATGATATTCTTATATCATATTTATGCACCACTTAATTCATTTTATTCAAATTAGCGGACGTGATATTTGCTTTGGGTTATTGAGATATCGATGTTCAATTTTTAATCAATACCACAACAATTAGTTATTTAGTGTAGAATAAATATTTTTATAGTGTTAGTTCATATGAACTTACAAATATGATATCACTAGAGCACTAATTGGTTTTATGCATGTAATCATTATAAATTGGCATTATTTTTAAAGCTTGGGGTAAGACATGGATTTGAATCCTGATAGAGTTTCAAGTCATTATCGTCAAACATGCCTTTACATGGGTAATACATTGGATTCGAGTCCCAATGCACCATATTGATGATATAATGATGACTAAAGAAAAATAATATATTTTTCATTAAAGACATGAAGATTGTCCCACTTGATTTGCTTCATTCTTGAAGTGAATGTGGTAGCAGTACATAATAAGTTTAAATGAAGACATGTGGTTGAACAATGAACGTGGGCGTTCCAAAGATCAAAATAATAATAATCATCACTATGATTTTAAAAGAAAACAACAAGGGTTCTCAAAATAGTCCTTCAAAATGTGAAGGCAATGTTTACCATAAAATTGGTATGAAAATAATAAAGCACGTCGCTGATTATGATCCATTCCTTGAAGAGAATGTGACTTGTGATAAGCATTGAGAATGCAAACCCATTCCTAAAGTTGAATGTGACAATATGTGATAAAAGCAATGAATAAAGACATGCAATTCATGATTATATGAATACCACACAACTCACCTCTAAGGGAGGTTTGAGTGAAATAAAGAGAGTAAATATTATTGTGTTGTTACATAAATATGTCATTGGTTGCGTACATGTGATACACCAAATATTGTTTTGCCATGCCTTATAAAAGTTATTAAAGTCAAAATTAAAGCAATAAATGATTTTGCTTATGATGATTTTGACCATGACAATTTATTATAATATAAGTTTCTCCGTGAAAGAGACATTTACCATATGAATAATTTGATAAAAGATCGTGTAGTACAAAATTTGTTAAGAGCTCCGGATGAATAAAATTATTCATGACATTGATATTGTAAAGTCTCATAAGAAACTTTTTGAGTTTCAAATGTACAAGTCAAAATGATTATCATATTGAGACAATACATGAAAGGAAGATTGAATATATTCATATTTCTATAATCATATCGGGTAAATATGAAAGGTTACCCAATTTTATTTCTATTTGTACTACACAAATATAAGCATGATGCTTTAATCATATGCCACAAGTAAACTAGAGGTTTACTAAAATAAATATTAGTTGGCATAACCGGTTGACCATCCCGGTTCAATTATGATGCGAAAAAAATTAATTGAGAATTACATTGGCATATATTGAAGAATAGAAGATTCTTCAAGAATTCTCTTATGCTGCTTATTCTCATGATATACCAGTTAAGGGATTGCATCCCTTGATTTGTGGAACAAATAAAAGGTGATAAATATATGGGCCCAGCCACCTGCCATGTGGACCGTTTACTATTATATGGTTTTAATAGATGCATCTATTATATGGTCACATGTGCATTTGTTATCAACTTGCAGTTTGGCTTTTGCAAGATTGCTTGCTCAAATTATTATAGCACAATTCCAGAATATAAATTATGATAATTTATCTTAATAATACTGGTTTAAATCCAAGTTGGTTTAGCAGAAATTGTATGCCTCCAGTTATAGCTAAATCATTGGTTATGAGAACAAAACTCTCAAAAAATGAAATTTTGTATGAGATGTATTATTTAATATACAACAACACTTGTACACATCTAGCCAAGTTATGAAAATTTCTTCTTATCACAATCGGTTCAGGGTCAGGAACCAAATAATTTCTATATAGAAATATGGATGTGTTATATGATTTAATTATTCCACCACAATGCACAAAGATGTGTTCCCAAAGAAGGTTGGGAAATGTGTTGGTGATCCCAACATTAGGGGGAGAAAATGGGCAGCTGAGAAAGTGATACGTGAAATGAATTATTATGAATACATATAGATCCTCGTACAAGAAAATATGAACTTGAAGTTCAAGTGATAATTCATTTACAAATTATTGCCAGACGCATTTGCTGACCCAAAGCTAAATGTCATATTTCAGCTGCTAATGCTCCAAATAGAATAATGTCCATGGGGGAAATAGTCTATGCCCCGCATAAAGCGTTACAGACTAATCAGTTCCAAAGATAAAACTCCTTGAAGAAGGAGGAGGGAAAATATTCAAAATGGTCATAAAAAGGAGGCAAATGCTCTAGAAGAGCACCACGACATAATATTTCATAAGACCTCATGGGAGAGGCTCAGGTACCTGAAATAATGAGATAAAGAGATCTCAATAAGTTATGTCTTTATTAGGTAATAATTGAACCGATATAAAATGACCGTCGACGATATTGTTAACATAATGTAGCGCTCAATATTATTAATATTGATGAGGATCTTGAGCTCAAATCTGTCATGAAATTTGGACAGATAAATAATTGGCCAAATGAAAAATACGCAATGAAAGTTGACTTCACTTGAAAAATATAAAGTTGGACGGAGTCCCAACACCTGAAAGTATAAATCCAGTGGAGGTAAATGTGTTCTTGTGCGAAAAAGGTCAAGTCGATAGACATAAAGATGACTTGTGTCACAAGAATATTTGTAAATATCCTGGCATTGATTATATAGAGACATGTTCTCTTGTGGTGGATGTAGTCATTTAAGATTTTAATCTGGCAATACATGAAAAACTTGATATGCATATAATGGAAATTATTGAAGGATTTAAATTGTTCAGAAGCATATAAAAGTTTTCTAGAAACTTGTTCAATAAAGCTTCAGAAATCTTTATACAGATTGAAACAATCAGGTCGTATGTGGTACAATCGCCTGAGTGAATACCTGTTGAAAGAAGGTTACATTTATGATCCAATTTGTCCTTGTGTCTTTATAAAAAGGTCTGGATCTAAATTTGTTATAATCGCCGTGTATGTTGATGATTTAAATATCATTGGAACTCCTGGGGAGATTTCAAAAACAATAGACTGTTTGAAGAAAGAATTTGAAATGAAAGATCTTGGAAAGACAAATTTTATCTTGGTCTACAAATTGAGTATATGAAAGATGGAATATTTGTCCATCAATCAACATATACCGAAAAGTTTTTAAAGCGATTCTATATGGATAAAGCACATCCATTGAGTACCCCGATGGTTGTGAGATCACTTGATGTAAAGAAAGATCCATTCGACCTCATGAAAATGATGAAGAGCTTCTTGGTGCCGAAGTACCATATCTTAGTGCAATTGGGGCATTAATATATCTTGCCAATAATTCCTGACCAGATATAACTTTTTCAGTAAGCTTATTGGCAAGATTTAGTTCTTCGCCAACATAAAGACACTAGAATGGTATTAAACATATATTCAGATACCTCCAAGGGACTATTGATATGGGTTTATTTTATTCAAATGAATCCAAGCCATCATTGATTGGTTATGTAGATGCAGGCTGTTTCTCTGTACACACAAAGGTCGATCTCAGACAGGCTATTTATTTACAAATGGAGGTACAACCATATCATGGCGTTCAACAAAACAAACTATGGTTGCTACTTCTTCAAATCATGTAGAGATAATAGTCATTCACGAAGCAAGTCAAGAATGCGTTTGGTTGAGATCGATAACTCAACACATTCAACAAATATGTGGTCTTTCTTCGAAAGAGAATATTCCAACAATATTGCATGAAGACAATGCTGCATGCATAGCTCAATTGAAAGGAGGATATATCAAAGGATATAGAACAAATCACATTTCACCGAATTTTTTTTCACTCATAATCTTCAGAAGAATGGTGAAATAGATGTACAACAAGTTCGTTCAAGTGATAATTTGGCTGATCTGTTCACTAAGGCATTACCAACCCCAATATTTGAAAAGCTGATATATAAGATTGAAATGCATCGTCTTCGAGACATTAAGTGATTTTTCATCAGGGGAGTAACTACACGCTGCACTCTTTTCCTTAACCAAGGTTTTGTCCCACTGAGTTTTCCTGGTAAGGTTTTTAATGAGGCAGCAAGCAATGCATATTATAAATAACTATGTACATCCCAATATTTTTTTGTAAGTTCTTAATGAGGTACATTATCTTACATGGACATCCAAGGGGGAGTGTTATGAATAGTTTGTACATTGGATACTACATTGGATGCTACATTGGATACCCATGTTGTGAATAACTTAAAGATTAAATCTCTTACTTTATGTCCATCATCTTTATTTTTTATGCCTATAAAAGGCTATGTAATTGCAATGGAAAGATACACACAATTGAAGAAGAAATCTCTTCCTTCTCTCTATCTCCATTTCTTGTTCATGTTTTACTAAATTACTTTTATTTTCTTGTTCCATATTGTTACTTTGAGTTATATTTCATAACAGGATGTTCTTTCTTCTCCAAACATATGCCTATTTATAGGAAAATTTCTACAAGACCTTGGTGAGAATTTGCAAGATAATATCAATATATCATATGACCTTGATGAGAAATTGACAAGGCAATTTGTCATGAAATTTTGGTGAGAATTTGCCCTAACTTTTATATCTCTTGACTTTGTGTAGTCTTAGATGAAATTGTCACGGATGTATCCTTATTCCTTGAACTGTAGGTTATTTCTTTCTCTTTTTCCATGTATTCTTTTTCCTGCAAGAATTGTTAGAAAAGTGCGAGAATAAGATATAAATTGGTCATGTTTTATATCTAAAATATTATATATTTTTTTAAAATATAAGAATAATTTATATCCATCAGGGTACTATGGGGTTAAGTGATCCTATTTCTATTCTTCCTCGCCCAAAAATTCCTAAACTAAAAAAAGAAAAAAAAAACTAACTATACCCGGTTCAAATGGAAACCCTTGGAAAAGAACCGTGGTTTAAATGTAAACCAAGAGGGAGTTGATACACTACCTAACAGAAGAAAATCTTTTTTTTGTTCGACTTAAGTCCCTCAAGACACCCGTCGAGATGTGTCCATCTTCAGGCCAAGTCGAAGTTAATTAACATCAACCAAAAATACCAAACAAATCTATATAATTGTAAAACAACAACAACTGTCCCCAACCCTCACTTAAAGATTTGGCATGTCCCCATGTCAAAGAAATTAAAGTAGAGTAAGGTAAACAGACTTCCCTGGTGCTCAGTCCAGATCGGAGACGGTGCCAGGATCGAGGTGACATGCTTGTCCTAGCGCTCGGAGCCAACCCATGATATTTTTCTCTGACCTAGAACTTTGAGTAGGCAAAGTGTCAGCTCTAGCACTTAGGTCATTGACCGAAGTGCATAGGCTAACCATATCCTGCTCCAAACTTGTCATCCGGGTACTGCGGTGGGCCTGTGATGGGCCTGCCTCATCAACAATCTGCACCGGTGGGCGACAACATACATAGCTCCCTCATCATCATCATCGGCATCATTATCATCCTCATCATCCGCCACAACCTTCTCTTTCCCAACTGTGATTTTGCTAGACCTGAATGGGGCTTTTAATGGCAACTTCCCATCTACTATGGGATTTTCGGGAACTCTTGAAGCACGACATAGCTTGGTGACCAGGGAAGGGAAGTAGAACCCTTTGCTTGTCTCCGTGGATCGAATGAACATTTTATCCTGAATGAGCTGGGCCACGTCACAATCATAGTGGTTTACGAAACACTAAATCGCTGCCGCTCTTAGTGCATTAACATCTATAGTGTTGCTGGATGGAAGCAAACGGCTGTTGATGATCATTAGCCAACACTTAGCTTCCCAAGTGAGAGATTGGGAGTTCAGGGTCATTCTCGGCTTTATCCATATTTAATCCCGGCCAGCAACACAGATTGTTTGAACAATTAGGTTCCACATAACATGTGGGCTCTGATAATCATGGTAATAATCCATCTCTCCAGTGAAGACTGGCAACCTGTACACTCGGCGGATGGCCTCAAGAGACGCATTCACGGGGTATTTCGTACCGTGACAACCCTATCAACATGGTCTGGGCAATTAGCATAGAATTTCCTTACCATCATTACATTGCCCTCTTCCTGCTCATTAAAGAAGATGTATAGCTGACGTCTCCTCAATTCTTCGTAGATACTTAGGCATTCAACTCGCAAGGCATGCCTGTCAATGTGTACTTTAGGCACCGGCTTCTTGGATGTCTTTGCATTAAACTTATCTTGAGCCGCTTTGGAGACAAATTGGGTGCTGTCAAACTGGCTCGAACTAGCCTGAGCTCGAGCTCTGGATACACCTCCTGGCCCACTAGCGAAGGAACCTGTGGCACGTCTTTTCCTTGATTGATGCATTGTACCTGACAAAACAAGGGCTACTATTAGTGAGAGTTTGAGTTGTGTGAACCCCGGGTGGTTACTCAGACTTCACCACCACCATGGTCACATTAGCCATTACAGCTTAATGGGACAATTTCACAAGCACCTAGTATGCATGGAACTATGATTTAACACACTTATCCCATAGAAGTACAAACTCTCCCCCCAAATTAACCACAATCACTACCCACACCACCACAATCAACTTCACACAACAACACCATGATCTTCTCTACTATATTCTACACATTACCCACTAAAAAGAAGAAAAAAAACAATTTTTTTTACTATAGATACTATAACAAATCTAACATTAAAATTGCAAAAAGAAGGGGAGAAGAAGAGAGAACGAAATCATGACATACCTGAGACTTGTAGAGTTGGAGTGTAATGGAGGTTGAGGAGGAGGGGAGTCAGAAGTGGGTGTGTGTGTGATAGAGAAAGGGGTTTGTGAGAGATAGGAAGAAGAAGAAGAAGAGGCGTGGGGGTTACAGAGTTAGAGTAAGAAGGAGAGTGGGGGAAGTAGGGGGGGTAAGGGGTAGGTTTAGTTTTAATGGGTTTTAGAAGAGGAAAAAAAAAGAAAAGAAAATAAAATAAATAAAAAAACCAATTACAACTTACCTGGTCGGGACAGAATGGTTGTGATTCACCGCGTCCCGACAGCGATCGCAGTGAAAAAGAAAAAGAGAACAGTGGCCTCGTAAACTACCGCGCTCGGTCCGCATCTCGATCGCGGTTACGGTGGCCAAAAATAGAATGTGCCTTATCTGCCGCGCCCGAGCCGCGGTCCCATCGCGATCGCGGTCACAGGCTTCCAATTTGTTTTTTGTTTTCCTCATTTTTTACCTTTCCGAAGTTGGTTGTTTACCTCGACTTCTCCCAATATGCAGCAATCTTGCCCTGTACACTAATAAAAGGGTTAGTATCATACACATCAAGTACAACATCAAAACAAAAAAATAATCAAAAGAAAATATGGTTTGCCTCCCACGCAGCGCCTGATTTAACGTCGCGGCACGACGCAGGCTTTGATCATCACTCCTCATTCTCGTACTGGGGCTCTTCCAAAGTTATTACTACTCTATCCCCTTTTTCTTCGGCCATGTCAAGATTATGTTTCAACCTTTGCCCATTCACCATGAACTTATTTGTCCCATTTTCTGATTCAATCTCCACAGCTCCACTTAAGAACATTTGCACCACTCTGAAGGGTCTTGACCATCGGGACATCAACTTACCCGGGAACAATCTCAATCTCGAGTTGTGTAACAACTTTAGATCTCCGAGTTTGAAGTTCAGATCCAAGATGTGCTTATCATGCATTAGTTTCATCATTTATTTGTATAGTCTAGCACTCTCAAATGTCTGGAACCTGAATTCCTTGAGCTCATGTAACCCAGTGATTCTGCTGGTTCCTGTTGTCTCCATATCCAAATTCAACTGCCGTAATGCCCAAAGTGCTTTATGTTCGAGCTCTACCAGAAGGTGGCATGCCTTTCCAAACACCAACTTGTACGGTGACATACCAATTGGAGTTTTGAATGCTGTGCGGTACACCCACAATGCATCATCCAGCTTCTTCGCCCAATCGGTCCTTGTTGCATTCACTGTTTTTGTAAGGACACTTTTAATTTCTCTATTTGACACTTCAAATTGCCCGCTCGACTGTGGGTGGTAAGGGGTGGTCACCTTATGATGAACTCCGTACTTTTCCAACAGCCTTGCGAATGCTCTATTGCAAAAATGGGTTCCACCATCACTAATTATAGCTCTCGGGGTGCCAAAACGTGTGAAGATGTTTTTCTTTAGAAATCCTGTTACCCTTTTTTCATCATTGGTTGGGAGGGCCACCGCTTCGACCCACTTGGAGACATAGTCAACCGCTACCAATATATATTTGTTACCATACAAGCTGACGAACGGCCCCATAAAGTCGATCCTCCACATCTCAAAAATCTCCACCTTTTGAATTGTGGTCATTGACATCTCGTGATGGCGAGAAATGTTGCCTGTACTTTGGCATTCATCGTAACGTTTCACCCAAGTGTGGGCGTCCTTGAACAGAGTTGGCCAATACAAACCCGATTCCAACACCTTAGCTGATGTCCGAATTCCTCCAAAGTGTCCACCATATGGTGAAGTATGACAAGCATACAAAACAGAATGTTGATCTTTCTTGGGGATACACCTCCGGATCATGTTATCAACACATATCTTAAAAAGTAGAGGTTCATCCCAATAATAAGACCAACAATCACGGAAGAACTTTTTCTTTTGAATTGAGGAGAGATCATAAGGTACAATACCACTTGCTAAGTAATTAGCAATACCAACATACCATGGAGCCTCCTCCATTCTCACAGCAAGTAACTGTTCATCCGGGAATGTCTTTGTGATATCTTCAACCTCCATTATCCTTTCTGCTCCTTCCAACCTCGAGAGGTGGTCTGCCACTTGATTATCCGTCCCCTTTCTGTCACGGATTTCTAGATCGAATTCTTGTACAAAAGCACCCAATGAATCATGCGTGGATTTGACTCCTTCTTTGCTATCAAGTACCTAATTGCTGCATGGTTAGTATAAATAATAACTTTTGGGCCAATTAAGTACGACCTGAATTTGTCGAAGGCAAAC
Organism: Nicotiana sylvestris; assembly: GCF_000393655.2. Taxonomy (NCBI): domain Eukaryota; kingdom Viridiplantae; phylum Streptophyta; class Magnoliopsida; order Solanales; family Solanaceae; genus Nicotiana; species Nicotiana sylvestris. Next base: position 149,354,050 of record NC_091062.1, on the reverse strand, counting down.
ACTACAACAAGCATTTCCTTTTCCGTGATAGTGTAATTAAGTTGTGCACCACTGAACGTCCTTCTTGTATAGTAAATTTGGTGCATTATCTTGTCTTTACGTTGCCCTAAGACTGCTCCTATAGCATAATCACTTGCGTTGCACATGAGCTCGAACGGTTGCACCTAGTTGGGTGCAACAATGATAGGTGCAGTCACCAATCTTTTTTTCAGCTCCTCAAAGGCCAACCTGCAATCATCAGAAAACACAAAGGGCTGGTCTTTTTCAAGCAGCTTACATAAGGGATTAACAATCTTGGAAAAATCCTTAATGAACCGCCTATAGAACCCTGCGTGCCCCAGGAAAATTCTTACTGCCTTTACCAAAGTGGGTGGCGGCAGCTTCTCTATCACATCAACCTTGGCTTCGTCAACTTCAATTCCCTTTTTGGACACTCGATGCCCCAGCACTATTCCTTCTTGTACCATAAAATGGCACTTCTCCCAATTCAGCACTAGATTTGTCTCTACACATCTTTTGAGCACTCTTCTTAGGTTGTGAAGACAATCTTCGAATGAATCTCCCACCACGGAGAAATCATCATAAATACCTCCATAATATCCTCAACCATGTCAGTGAAAATGGCTAGCATGCACCGCCGAAATGTAGCCGGTGCATTGCAAAGTTCAAAGGGCATTCTCCGAAAGGTAAAAATGCCATACGGACAAGTGAATGACGTTTTCTCTCTATCTTCTGGGGCTATTGAGATCTGGTTATACCCCGAGTATCCGTCCAAGAAACAGAAGTGGGACCGCCCAGCTAACCTGTCCAACATCTGGCCAATGAAAAGCGAGGGGAAATGGTCCTTCCGGGTGGCTGTGTTCAGTTTCCGATAGTCCATGCAAATCCGCCACCCCGTGACTGTTGTGAGCACGCAATTTTTTTCCCACATGAAAATAACTCCTAAAAATAAACCAAAAATAATTTTTAAGGGATTGTAGAAGTTTTTCTTTATTTAGTTGCATTTCATGCATTTTTAATATTTTTAAATTATAGCAAAACACCAAAAAATGATCAATGTTACATTGCATAAGCATTTTAGATCTTACTTGCATTTAGGATTTAATTATAGTGTTAAATACAACTTTAAATAACTAAAATAAAAAAAATTGTATTTGTAGGTTAATTAATTAATTAGTTGCATTAGTCCATAATTAGGTAAAATTAGAAAATAGGCTAGTGTCACGACCCAAAATCTCACCCGTCGTGATGACGCCTATCGTGGTACAAGGCAAGCCTCAACTCAACATCTCAACACAGTAGAACTTTTAAATAAAGGTGGAAGCAGTTAATATTAAATAAAACCTTTTAGAACAGAATATAACTCCAAAAGTACTAAACAATCCATCCCCAAAACCCGGTGTCACTGAGTGCATGAGCATCTAAATGATAACAATCCGACTAATAAAACACTGTCTGGAAATATAGAACAGTACAACATGAATGGAAAGGAGAGTCAAGGTCAGCGAACGCTATGCAGCTACCTCAATAGTCTCATGAGTTTGACTCCTCAATCAGCAACCGTCGTGACCAGAAGTGTCTAGTTCTGTACACGAGGTACATGGGGTAACGTGAGTACACCAGCTCATTAAGTAACAGAAATAAATAAGGAACTGAGAAGTAGTGACGAGCTATGCAAATACAGTTATCTCAATAACTTTCAAATAAGAGTAGTCATACTTTCAATTTAACGGTTTAAGTCACATCAGTACGTATTCAATAAACCAAATATCAAATTTGACTGAGCAGTAAATAATATCTTTCAATAATTTTCAAAACAATGATATGACATTTGCGATGCAACAGTAATGAAGTAAATGTATTTTCTCAGAATAACAGTCACTTTGTCCTCCCATTCACTCCAACCTCACAATCACTCATTCCTCACATTCACTCATTCCTCCCAATCGCTCAGCACTCGGCACTCGCACTCAGCACTCACACTCAGTAGGTACCTGCGCTCACTGGGGGTGTGTACAGACTTCGGAGAGGCTCCTTCAACCCAAGCGCTACAACAAGCCACCTTGTAGTATAAATCACTCAGGCCGGCCTCACTCAATCATAAATCAGTAACAACATGCTGCGGCGTGCAACCCGATCCCATAAATATCCTCACAGATCAGGCCCTCGGCCTCACTCAGTCATAAATCAGTAACAACATGCTGCAGCGTGCAACTCGATCCCATAATTATCCTCACAGATAAGGCCCTCGGCCTCACTCAGTCATTAATCTCTCCAGTCTCTCGGGCTCTCAAAAATCATATAAACAGCCCAAACAGAGGTATTGTCATGTATCAACAATGAACAGCAAGAGACAGAGGCATAATAAGCAAGAAAAGCTATGACTGAGTACAAAATAGCAATTAACAGCTAATTCAGTAAGTAAACAACCTCACAGGTATCAACAATGATCACATAAGGCCTAAATATGATTTCTAACATGAAGTACAGTCAATTTCTATGAAAATAGCGGGAACATGTATTAAACAGTAGGCCAATTAATTTCACAGTCTCGCGGGACGGACCAAGTCCCAATCCCTACGGTGCACGCCCACACGCCGGTCACCTAGCAAGTGCGTCACCTCCAAAATAGTCATATGACACAATGTCCGGGGTTTCATACCCTCCGAACCAGATTTATAGCCGTTAGTTACCTCAATCCGAGCAAAATCTTACTCCACAATGCCTTTTCCACTCATATCGGCCTCCAAATGTCCCGAATCTAGTCACAATTAACTCGATTCATTCAATACATATTTTAGGAATTAATTCCATATGAAAAATACTAATAATTTTTCAACAAAATCCGAAATTAACTCAAAAATCGCCCGTGGGACCCGCGTCTCGAAATACGACAAAACTTACAAAATACGACAACCCATTCAATTACGAGTCCAACCATACTAATTTTACTCAAATCCGACTCTGAATCGATGTTCAAATATTAAAAATTTATTTTTATGGAATTTTAGAAAATTTCTCCATTTCTCTTCAAATATCAATAATCTAAAGCCAAAAATGAAGATTTATTCATGTAATATAATCACAAGAGAGTCAAGAACACTTACCCCAAGAATTTTCGTAACTTCTCGCTCAAAATTGCCCAAAATCCGTGCTTGGAAGTCCATAAAATGAGGAAAACCGGACTGCTCATCCTTTACACTGTCCAGAATTTTCTGGATAATGTTCACGCATGTTACTGTTCATGGATACTGTACACGCTACTGTACACGGATACTGTTCATGCAGGTGCGGTCACTGTTCAAACGTGCAAAAAATGCAGAAACTGCTCAGAAAATTTCATTAGATAAATACAAGTCCGAATTGATCAATAACTTTCCGAAATCCACCCGAGGCCCTCGGGACCTCAACAAAATACACCAACAAGTCCTAAAATATCATACAAACTTAGTCGAAACCTCAAATCGCATCATAAAATGCTAAAACCGTGCATCACACCCCAATTCAAGCCTAATGAATCTAAGAACGTCCAACTTCTATATTCGATGCAAAAACCTATCAAATCAAGTCCGAATGACTTCAAATTTTGCATACAAGTCATAAATGAAATAATGAAGCTATGAAAATTTTTAGAACTGGATTCTGACCCCGATATCAAAAAGTCAACCCTCGGTCAAACTTTCCAAAAATCTTCTATTTTCCAACTTTCGCCAAAATGCGCCGAATTATCCTACAGACTTCCAAATTCAAATCCGAACATGTGCCTATGTCCAAAATCACCATACGAAACTATTGGAATAATCAAAATTCCATTCTGGGGTCTTTTTCTTAAAAGTCAAATCTTCGGTCAAACTTAAGAAATCTTTAGCCTTAGATTTCTAGATTTCGTTAAATGACGATAATTTGATCTAGGGACCTCCGAATTCGATTTCGGGCATATGACTAAGTCCCAAATCATGATACAGAACTACCAGAATGGTCAAAACTTTTATCCGGGTTCGTTTGCTCAAAATATTGACCGAAGTCAACTTAGTTAAGTTTTAAAGCTCTAGTTCACAATTTAATCCACTTTTTTTTACATAAAAACCTTCCGGAAAATTATACGGACTGCGCACACAAGTCGAGAAATTATTGATAGCGCTTTTCAAGGCCTTAAAATACCGAGATAATTATTTAATTTAAAGATGACATTTTGGGTCATCACATTCTCCACCTCTAAAACAAACGTTCGTCCTCGAACGTACTAAGAATTATTCTCAGGTTACCAAATTGATGATTTTACTTCTACACAAATATTCGCGATTGATCCCACATTAACGCATTCGACATAAGTACGACAACACCATTTCAATTGAGATTATTTCCTTTATCCATATTTGTAAACTTGAAGACCAAATTTCTTACACTCTAATCATTTCCAGAAAGGTCCGATTTTGACGTCAACACACGATATTAGTCTCGACTGGCTATAGCAACTCGTGCCTATGCACCCATCAAAAACATGGTATTACATTCTCCCCCACTTAGGGTCATTCATCCTCAAATGAGAAGTAGAGCATGTCCTTAAACACACAATGTAACTTATCTCTTTCTTTGCACATCTCAATATCCCAAATTTTTCTAACTCCCAAATTTTTCAGAAATTTCGGCAGAGTCTCCATTGTAATTGGGCCTATCCACCTGCCAGAGTAACACCAAAACAACTCCTAACAACATGTCCACAACCCAACAAAGCACCACAAAGTATATATTAATAACACTAATCTCCGCATTACAAGCACGACATTATCACAATGATATCTTGACATGAAACACATCATATGTATGACCATAACCACATCTCTGGTCTTAATAGTTGTTCATAAAAGATTACAACATCACCAATTAACCTCATGTTAACAAAATCTCATTTCAAACCTCCAGTTTACTAACAACGAGGCTTGAAGATCTCATAATTACTTACCCGAATTAACAAGTAATAGTTTACATCCCCCGGGCACTCACCTCGTAGTCTAAAACTCAATAATTACAATACAAACCTGGCAAATTATGCACAAAGACATTCATACAAGATTTTTTTTTCTTTCACCACAAAGACCTCATCCTTATATAACATCTACCGCAGTTTGTATCCTGGTTTAAATATTTCACATTATATAAACACACATGGATCTCATCCTCAACTCTGTACCACAAGTAATATGCACATCGTGCCGAATTGGAACATTCCATTTTCTTCTTTTGAATAATTTTTCGTTTAACAAAATCACAACACATAATGATAGACATAGCTATCTCCATTGAATCTCCCAACATGAGTATTCACATAAGTAGATTTCAGAATTACGAAGTTCACTCATAAGTGGAGCACAATAGGAGGACTTGCCTCGATACTCAGAACCAAATCAATTTAAGAAAATTGTTGCTTTATAATAATTCGAGACCGTACTTGTAACGACACCATCTGGTGTTGCAACCTCATCCATACCATAGAAAATATATCAACGGCTCTGTCTCCACCTCTAGGAGTCTCACCTTCACCTCTAACATCCTGACCCCTACCTCTGGTTGGTCATATAAGTGGAGTAGTAACTGTAATGGGGTACGTAGCCTGAGTGCTTTTATAAAATATGTTTCTCCCAAGTCTAGGACAATTTTCCCATGATGTGCCTAGTACTACCACATTTATAACAATCCCTTTGAGGATTCAACTGCTCATACTGAGTCTATGCTAGTTAACTGGAATAACCATCATATGAAGCTCGTGGCGGTGGTGCATTAAAAGAACTTTCTGGAGCATCCCGAATAATCAGATATATTGATTGGGCTGGCCGGCTACCCGAGCCCCGGTCATAATGATTTCTAGTTGTAGAGTAGAATCCGCTGAATCCTTTAAAACCTCGAGACCTATTGGTCTCCTTAGCTTCCTTTTTTCTTCATCCAGAACACATTCTAACATTTTGGCAATTTCTACCACTAGCCGAGATGAAGCATCAACATGTAGCTTCCCGAGTTGTACAAAATTTCAATATCGTAATTGAATCCTTTAATCAGTCTGTGGACTCGCTCTCTAGCTTAGGAACCAAAGTAGGTATATGACGGCTAACTTATTGAACCTGATGACATATTCTAACACTGTCATGGTGACCTGACACAACCGTTCAGACCACATATACCACATATTACAGAGAATCCGGGAGACAAACTCCTTCAAAAACATTTCTGAGAACTGAGCCGAGTAGGTGGTGTTGCATTGGCTAGTCTGCCCTCTTCATACGCTTGCCACAAACACCGACGGCTAATTTCTTCTTTTACTATGTTGACTCAACACTGCTGAGCTAACCTATTTATTCATGTACTCTTCGATTCTTCTTTGGGGTAACTCTTTTCCCTAATTATGCACAATAATCACAAAAGTATAGCTCCATCAAGATAAATCTTGGCATGAACTACATAGTCCAGAAGATCGTCAACCATTGTACTTTATCTGAAGCACTCCAAAATCTGCAACCTTGACTTCCACACTGAGCAAACCTTCTGTAAATGTAAAGTTGTTTTTTTCTAACTCCTTTGGAACTGAAGTATTGGATTATTAAGGAGGCAAACATACCACAAGTCCTAACCTTATCCCCTGCATGTCTCAGACCTTAAATATGTGTAAATTATTGGAGAGCCTTTTAGTACCATATATATATATATACATACATTTCAGGTCAAGACTGATATAACATATAACCATTCGATCCATTCATTGATAGTAGACATCCCTATTTGGCGTGAAGTCATGGGTCACAACGTCCAATAATCCATAATGTTGACCTTTGTAACTCATATAAATCAACCAGACGCTAAGGTCCATTGCACCCCTACATGGTTCACTAAGTGATCTTCTCAATGCATCCACATCTTTAGATAAAACCATAACGGGTCTAGTAAATATGTAATCTTTCCACCACCTCTTGGCGGAACCCGTCATCTGAAACCCAGTAAAATCATCCCCCATTGCTTTTAACTATTCCCATGTTCTACGATACTTCATAGCAGCGGTTGAGAAAATCATGTGGGTCCTCAGAAGGTGTACCACTGAAATGGACTGGAAATAGCTTGGTAAACTTGTCAAATCTCAGCAAAGCCTCAAAAGACAAGGCAGGCCTCTCATCGGCCAGTGCCGCAATAACTGGTTGAGCTGCCCCAACTAGATGAGATTAAGCTAAATCCTTCATAAGCTCATGCAACACAACCCATCTAATTCCTCAAACCATTTACAAATCTCGCATTCACCCTCGTAACAATCAATCTAACTCTCATACGCGATCCAAACTCAAACTGCAACACGTATATTTCACTGGTAAAAGAGGACTACCAACCAACAACATAAGGATCACACAAACTTCAGAATATCCCGCAGGAGATAATCCACTTGCTTAACCTCAAACTGGTATCTCTCTATACTCTTCAATAATCATAACTAATACACAATCACTTAACCTCCCTCTGAGTCTGAACTCATAATACAACATGAAGATTTACTCCGCTCAACAACTAAATTACACGAGAGGTCCTTCAATACACCCATAGCTCGAGGCCATATGCCAACTCAAGACAGAAGTCAAACACCAATAATCCTTGCTACATCCTCAACAAACGTTTCCTGTCGTATTCGAACAATTTGAACACATCTCGCAATCAAATCATACTCACCCCTAGTCATCCAGTCACAAATCCCACTAGTAAGGACACAAACGGACATATAAGTCCCAAATGCACGTGCTCACACAATCGAAATCGGAATACTCAAGCCACAAAAAAAACCTGGCCTCAAGTCCTCTAGACTAGCCCAACATCACACACATAAATCACATTTCGCACCTCATCCAGGAAATCACAAGTTGTCGATGCACAACAGATACCAAGCGCTCATGTGCGAACGCGAATGCGTGGAAGGAATTCAAGGAATTATGCTTCAAGTTTAATCAATGTCGCACGATAAGAATTTAAGAATGTGAAATTTCCTAAAGGGTTCTGTAGCCTCTCGAAGATAAGTACAGACGTCTCCGTACCGATCCGCAAGACTCTACTAAACCTGCTCATGACTCGTGAGACCTATGTAACCTAGTGCTCTGATACCAACTTTTTACGACACAAAATCTCACCCGTCGTGATGGCGTCTATCGTGGTACAAGGCAAGCCTCAACTCAAAATCTCAACACAATAGAACTTTTAAATAAAGGCGGAAGCAGTTAATATTAAATAAAACCTTTAAGAACAGAATATAACTCCAAAGGTACTAAACAATCCATCCCCCAAACCCAGTGTCACTGAGTGCACGAGCATCTAAATGATAACAACATCCGACTAATAAAACACTGTCTGGAAATATAGAACAGTACAACATGAAAGGAAAGGAAAGGAAAGGAGAGTCAAGGTCAGAAAATGCCATGCAACTACCTCAATAGTCTCATGAGTCTAACTCCTCAATCAGCAACCGTCGTGACCAGAAGTGTCTAGATCTATACACGAGGTACATGGGGTAACGTGAGTACACCAACTCATTAAGTAACAAAAATAAATAAGGAACTGAGAAGTAGTGACGAGCTATGCAAATACAGTTATCTCAATAACTTTCAAATAAGAGTAGTCATACTTTCAATTTAACAGTTTAAGTCATATCAGTACGTACTCAATAAACAATATATCAAATTTGACTGAGCAGTAAATAATACCTTTCAATAATTTTCAAAACAGTGATATGACATCTACGATGCAAAAGTAATGAAGTAAATGTATTTTCTCAGAATAACAGTCACTCTGTCCTCCCATTCACTCCAACCTCACAATCACTCATTCCTCACATTCACTCATTCCTCCCAGTCGCTCAACACTCGGCACTCGTACTCAACACTCGCACTCAGTATGTACCTGCGCTCATTAGGGGTGTGTACAGACTCCGGAGGGGCTCTTTTAGCCCAAACGCTATAACAAGCCACCTCTTGGCATAAATCACTCAGGCCCTCGGCCTCACTCAATCATAAATCAGTAACAACATGTTGCGGAGTGCAACCCAATCCCATAAATATTCTCACAGATCAGACCCTCGGCCTCACTCAGTCATAAATCAGTAACAACATGCTGCGGCGTGTAGCCCGATCCCATAAATATCTTCACAGATCAGGCCCTCGACCTCACTCAATCATCAATCTCTCCAGTCTCTCGGGCTCTCAAAAATCATATAAACAGCCCAAACATAGGTAATGTCATGTATCAACAATGAACAGCAAAAGACAGAGGCATAATAAGCAAGAAAAGCTATGACTGAGTACAAAATAGCAATTAGCAGCTAATTCAGTAAGTACACGACCTCGCAAGTCTCAACAGTGATCACATAAGGCCTAAAGATGATTTCTAACATGAAGTAGAGTCAATTTCTATGAAAACAGAGGGAACATGTATTAAACAGTAGGCCAATTAATTCCACAGTCTCGCGGGACGGACCAAGTCACAATACCTACGATGCACGCCCACAAGCCCACACGCCCGTCACCTAGCATGTGCGCCACCTCCAAAATAGTCATACAACACAATGTCCGGGGTTTCATACCCTCAGGACCAGATTTATAACCGTTACTTACCTCAATCCGAGCAAAATCTTACTCCACAATGCCTTTTCTGCTCAAATCGGCCTCCAAATGTCCCGAATCTAGTCACAATTAACTCGATTCATTCAATACATATTTTAGGAATTAATTCCATATGAAAAATACTAATTTTTCAACAAAATCCAAAATTAACCCAAAAATTGCCTGTGGGCCTGCGTCTCGGAATACGACAAAACTTACAAAATACGACAACCCATTCAATTACGAGTCCAACCATACTAATTTTACTCAAATCCGACTCCGAATCGATGTTCAAATCTTGAAAATTCATTTTTATGGAATTTTAGATTTTTTTTGCATTTCTCTTCAAATATCAATAATCTAAAGCCAAAAATGAAAATTTATTCGTGGAATATAATCACAAGAGAGTCAAGAACACTTACCCCAAGAATTTTTGTAACTTCTCGCTCAAAATTGCCCAAAATACGAGCTTGGAAGTCCAAACAAATGCGGAAAACCGGACTGTTCACGGGTACTGTTTATGAGTATTGTTCACACGTTGTAAAAAAATCAACAGCTGCCCAAAGAGAAATTCAGCAGCCTTTTTATATCCGTTAACCTTCCAAAATCCACCCGAGGCCCTCAGGACTTTAACAAAATACACCAACAAGTCCTAAAACATGATACAGACTTAGTCGAAACCTCAAATCGCATCAAATAATGCTAAAACCATGAATCATACCCCAATTCAAGCCTAATGAAACTAAGAACGTCCAACTTCTATATTCGATGCAAAAACCTATCAAATCAAGTCCGATTGACTTCAAATTTCGCACACAAGTCATAAATGACATAACGAAGCTATGAAAATTTTCAGAACTGGATTCTGACCCCGATATCAAAAAGTCAACTCTCGGTCAAACTTTTCCAAAAATCTTCTATTTTCCAACTTCCGCCAAAATGCGCTGAATTGTCCTACGGACTTCCAAATACAAATCCGAACATGTGCCTAAGTCCAAAATCATCAGACGAAACTGTTGGAATCATCAAAATTCCATTCCCGGGTCTTTTTCTCAAAAGTCAAATCTCCAATCAAACTTAAGAAATCTTTAGCCTTAGATTTCTAGATTCCGTTAAACGGCGATAATTTGATCTAGGGACCTCCGAATTTGATTTCGGGCATATGACCAAGTCCTAAATCACGATACGGAACTACCGGAATGGTCAAAACTTTTATCCGGGTTCATTTGCTCAAAATGTTGATCGAAGTCAACTTAGTTGAGTTTTAAAGCTCTAGTTCACAATTTAATCCATTTTTTACATAAAAACCTTTCGGAAAATTATACGTATTGTGCACGCAAGTCGAGAAATTATTGATAACACTTTTTAATATCTTAAAACACAGAGATGATTATTTAATTTAAAGATGACATTTTTGGGTCATCACACCCAGGTTAACATAATTCCTTACCTATTTTTCTGGTTTCACAGACTTTTAAATAAACTCGATTTTTCTTGATTTGGGATTAAAAATAAATCGGTGACTTGGGATACCAAATAAATTATCCCAAGTGGCGACTCTGATTTAAATAAAATAATCCCATTTCGAATAATTTCACTTTAATTCCATTTTGAAAAACTCTCTTATATCCCCCTCGGGTGTAAAAAGGAGGTGTGACAGCTCTAGCGACTCTGCTGGGGGAACAAAACCCAGAACTTCTGGTTCAGGGTTCAGGAATTCGAGCTTAGAATAACTGTTATACTTGGCTTTTATTTATTATCTTATTTTTACGTGTTTGAGCCTAATGTGCTAAATGCCGCTTTTTACCGCTTTGATATTATTTGAACTGTATATAAACTCTTACGAAACCCTTCTTCTCTCTGAGTATTCAAAATCTTCTAGGAAGTGCATGCTGGCGTGAATTCTTTTCTACTAAAGTCACACCCTAATTTAGAATGAGGATCAGATCAGTTACAAAGTCGGATGGCATTTTGGTTACCGGTATGTTTCCCCACCACCCCCATCTCGAGTTGTCCGCTCGGGTAAGCCAGGTCTAGCACAATACGCCCAGGTTTTAAACCTAGAATAACATAGCCTCATGCCGGATCCCTAGTACGAACGCTTGTTTGCATCACGTACATTTGACTTTGAGGACTCAACATAGGGGTTGGGTCCGTCTAGGACATGTGTACCCAAATAAAAAAGACCATCCCGATGCATCTTACGTGCTACTTGCACATCTGTTTGTTTCGGCTTGCATGTTGATCGGCTTCTAGAATAGGGAAAGAAAAAAAAATTAAAAATCAAAAACAAGAGTGAGAGGTAGGTGTTTGAAAAATTCCGAAACTCTGCCATAATTCTGAAAAAAGGGAATAAGAAAAAGACAAGGTCATTTCAAAATGAGCCCAAAATCTTCAAGTATCATGTTTCCCTGTTCCTTCAAAACTGACCGAACTACGCAAGTCTGATTCTCACCGGATGTGAGATACGTAGGCAAACCTCATCGGTTCCGACCCCAATTTAAAAAAAAAATCCAAATTTATTTTTCTTTAGTTCCTTCTTTAGAAAATTCAAAAAAAGAAGTTTTTTAAACTCAAAAAATAGTTTTCTTCTTTCTAAAGTCTTTCATATGAATAAAAAGAAATAAAAAGAAAAATCAATAAAAAATCAAAATCCGAAATACGGGTTTCCTTTATTTTGAAGTATTTTTCCCAAAATATAAAAAATCAGAGAACAAAAAAGAATCCAAAGAAAAAAAATAATATTCTTTTCCTTCTTTAGAAGTCTTTCTTTCGTAAATGTCAAAAAAAATAAAAAAATAAATAAATTAATGCCCAAAAATATTTTCGTTTTTCTTTAGAAGTACTTAATTAAAAAAACTCAGAAATCCAAAATATTTTCTTAAAAGACCCTCTTTCGAAAATTAAGAGGCAACATCCAAAATTCAAAAATATTTTCTTTCTTATTTTGAAAAGAGAAAAAAAAAAAATATTTTCTTCTGAAATTCCAAAAGTGCAAATCAAAAGAAAAAGAATTTTTAGAAGTCTTTCTTTCAAAAAATAATATATCAAAATCAAAAATCCAAAAAAAATATTTCCTTTCTTCTTTTAAAGCATTTCTTTCGAAAATTCCAAAAAATAAAATTTAAAAATATTTTTCTTTTGTCTTAAAGCTTTCATGGTCTGAGTTTTATAAAAAGAAAAAAAATTATTTATTCCATTCTCAATCTTCCCGAACCACGCAAGATCTGATTCATGCGGCGTCATGATACATAGGCAATCCTTATCGGATTCGATCGTAGCCATAAAATTAATTGAGTGAAAAATAAACTGAAAAAAAGAGAAAGAAAAATTGAGAAAAAAAAGAGAGGGACAAAAAATTAAAAGAGTGTCAAAAAATAAAAGAGCGACAAAAACAAAACGAAAATCAATAATGATTATAGAGAAGCAAAAATGAAGAAAAAAGGCGCACATTGAAAAAAAATTAATTAAGGTCGGGATGTGTAACGACCCGACCGGTTGTTTTGAACTCTAGCTCATTGTTCAGCAGTTTGAGGCCATGAGCATCTTCACTTCAGGTATTATGACTTGTGCGCACGATCGTAATTGAATTCCCGGAAGTTCTAAGTTGATTTGGAAAGAGAATTCTCATTTCGGAAGCTTTAAGTTAAGAGAATTGACTAAGGTTGGATTTTTGAGTAAACGACCTCGAAATCGGGATTCGAAGGTCCTAGCAGGTTCGTATTATGATTTCGGACTTGGGCGTATGTCCGGATCGGGTTTTGGAAGACCCAAGAATGTTTTGGCGTATATTGTGGAAGTTAGCATTTTGGAAGAACTTTCATAAGCTTGAGTTGAAGTGCATTTAAGTGTTATCGATATCCGTTTGGAATTCCGAGTATGGGAGTAGCTCTCTATGGTGATTCTGGAGTTGGGAGCGTGATTGGAAGTGAATTCGGAGGTCCGTAGGTCATTTTGGAGTTATTTGGCTAAAGATAGAAATTTTAAGGTTTTTGAGAAGTTTGACCGAGAGTTGACTTTTTGATATCAGGGTCGGATTCCAATTCCGGAAGTTGGAGTAGGTCTGTAATGGAAAACATGACTTGCATGCAAAATTTGAGGTCAATCGGACGTGATTTGATATGTTTTGGCATCGAATAAAGAAGTTTGAAATTCTAAAGTTCATTAAGCTTGGATTTGAGGTCGATTCATGATTTTAGTGCTGTTGGATATGATTTGAGGCCTCGACCAAGTTCGTAATGTGTTTTGGGGATGGTTGGTGTGATTAGTTGGGGGGTCCCGGGGGCCTCGGGTGGATTCCGGGTGGTTAACGGATCGAAAATGGAATTTTGGAAAGGGCTAAAGTTGCTTGTGTAACCGCACCTGCGAGACTAGGGCCGCAGAAGCGGAAATGAACGGCTAGGCTGGGACTGCAGATGCGGTCGTTTTGCCACAGATGCGGGACCACATCTACGGAGGAGAGGACGCAGAAGCGGAATGGGCTGGGAGCCCTGGACCGCAGAAGCGGTGTTTGGTTCGCACCTGCGAGACCGCAGGTGCGGAAATGCTGGAGGTAGTGAGGTTCTTTTAAATCAGGGGTTTGGTTCATTTCAACCCCATTTCTTCCATTGGAGCCGATTTTGGAGCAACTTTGAGGTACCATTTTCACCACCAAGCATGAGGTAAGTAATTTATGCTGGTTTTTAGTTAAATACATGATTATATACGGATTTGGACATGGAAATTGGTAGAAACTTGAGGTTTGAGGGGAAACCTAGAAAATTGATATTCCTGGAATTTGACCACGATTTTGGGTATGAAATTAGGAGAAAATCATATATTTGAGTTCGTGCGTTCATGAGTAAACTTTATCTTTGAAATTTTTTGGAATCCATGCACGTGGGACCAAGGGCAATTTTGTCAACTTTTCGATCGGGGTTAGGAATTGTTATAAATTGGTTTGTAATGAGTAATTGAACATATATTAATAGATTTGTATAATTATTGGCTAGTTTTGGAGCATTATGCATCGATTCGAGTCTTCGAAAGAGCGTGGAATGCAGGTTATGGGTCTTCGAAGCGAGGTGAGTCTCCTTTCTAACCTTGTAAGTGGGAATTGTCCCCATAAGTGAAATAATTGGTTATGTGCTCCTATTTGTGGGTGCTACGTACGCACGAGGTGACGAAAGTCTGCGCGTAGCTACTATTATGCTATTGTCCGGGTAGTCTAGGACCCAAAATCATGCTGTACTTGGAAATATTTGTAATCCTATTAACAGTTTGACTTGCTTAAATTCTGTCGAATTGGTAAATGAATTTCTAGAAGGATTAAACTTCATTTTTCTTAAATCATTAAAAAGGGAGGATTTGGACTTTCCTTGGATAATTGTTCCCTAATGAAGTCTTGATTAACTGTTTGAATACGTGATTCTATGTGTACCTGCGTCACATGTATGATTCGCGAGCAGGGTGTTTGTTTATTTTATGTTGACCGCGTCGCATGGATGATTCGTGAGCGGGGTAATAGATGCATGTATGGTTCGCGTTGTTTGACCCTCAGCAGTGCACATTTTACATTTATATTGCATCGAGCCGTACGACCTCGACATGATATGCGCATGCTTGTACTGTTGCTTGTGATTTATAAATGTTCTCATTTGCCTTTCCTGGCCGGAGATAAATTGATAAAGCTAATGAAAAGTAAATTCTTTGGAAATTCATTATTATTTGGGAAGTTGTTTACCTGCTATCTGGCTTTATGAATTATAATTGTTGTTTTAATAAAATTTCATGATCTCCTCACATTTTTACTATATTATCGTTGGACCACTAGTAAGTGTCGAAGTCGACCTCTCGTCTCTACTTCTTCGAGATTAGACGAGATACTCATTGGGCACACGTTGTTTTCGTACTCATACTACACTTGCTGTGCAGTTTTGTTGCACAGGTTCATATGTGGCTAGTGGCTTAGTGGCATAGCGACATGGTTAATACGGAGACTTAGGTGAGTTGCATTTATCGAGACGTTCGTTGCCAGCAAAGTCTTCTTCAGAGTATTGTATTGTATTTTCATTTTTATCCACTTGTATTCCGGACAGTTACTGTATTTTATTTCATTCCCTAGAAATTGCTCATGTACTTATGACACTGGGTTCTGGGATGATCACAGGATTTTTCAGTAGTTAAATTTTGTAAAGAAACCATTTTTTATCCATCGGAGTTTATTATTTATTATTTATTTGTTTAAAGGAAATGATTTCAAAATAATTTAAAATGAGAGATTGCTAGTAAATTGTAGTTGGCTTGCTTGACAGAGGTGTCCGGCGCCATTACGACCCTTAGTGGAATTTGGGTCGTGACAACATGGTATCAGAGCACTAGGTTCCCTCAGGTCTCACGAGTCATGAGCAAGTCTAGTAAAGTAGCGGATCGGTTCCGGTGATGTCTGTACTTATCTTCGAGAGGCTACAGGATTGTTAGGAGCACTTCCCTTCTTGATTCCTCATCGTGCGGTTTGATTTTTTTTAGTCTTATCCTATTTTCTTCCTACTCAATCTTATGCGACGCGAAGCGCTTATTATAAATCGAGAATTGAGGAATTGTAATAGTACTACAGATGTGATGCGGGATGTTTCTCCCTGCGTAGTTGTTTGGGCTATTGTCGTTACCTTGCAGAAGGTCGTTCTGTCGTTTCAGCTCAGTATCAGTATTACCTAAGGTTTCGAGATCTGGCATCGATGTTATGATGATTTGTGTGTTGCTATCGCCTAATATTGATGTGATAGTAGGATACTTACCAATATGTCGGGGTAGTGAATGACCTGAAAGGAGGCCTACCTAGTGTATGATTCAGAGACTCGATATTTCATTCCCGGCGGAGGAAAGGCTACCGGACTATAATGGTTCTGGATTGAATCGGTGTTTCTAATGCTGACGGCTAAAAAAAAAAGATCTTCAGAGAGGTTTAAAGTTAGTAGCGATTTGTGGGTTCAAATGTTACAAAGATAGAGTTTTATTTAAGGCAACAACTGAGCGGCAAAGGATGAGGAATGACATGTGGGGAGTGTTAGGCGGTGGTTAAAATTTTAGAAGGCCAAGTATAAGAAGCAAAGGTCGAGTAGTCGATTAAAGGGGGGGAGTTCCGCCAAAGTGGGAGAGTGGCGGAGTTGCATATGGGCTTGGTAGTAGGATGACTACGCACCTTAAAGAGAGTTTGAAATGGTTTGGGAATTTTAGTGATGGGTGATTGGGGTCTACGAATTTAAGCTGAAGTATGGTCTATTATGCGACAGAAGATTTGGTACAATGGAAAAGAGCTGCTTGAAATGAAGAAGGATACAACATAACTTTGAATTTGAAGGATGTTGCCGCACCTTTAATTGATTTCCACGAGGGGTGAATGGACCTGTGCAGCTAGAGAGTGAGCTCGAACTCGGGATGGGTTATTGATGTCGTAGTGATTGTACCCCTTGCAGCAGCGTTGGAAGATATCGGGAAGTGATTTCCATAGGTGGGTTATTCCCTGTGAGCAGGTTAGCGGTCGCGTGGTTGGCGAGGTTTCTGCAAAGAATTCTATTGGTTGTACAACAAAGAGATCGATCGTGCGAATGTGGTTGATGATTCAGAATATAAAAGAGGTTTTATAGGAACATTCTGAGAATTTGGCGGTTGATTGCGCAAGGTTATGTCGATAAGAGATAAAGAATCCTCGTGAATTCCAGAGTTGTGTAATAGTGGCTTCGAGCTAAGTGGGAGAGTCCCACCGCCTGTGATTGGGTTGCATGGTTAACTACTTGCGAGATTTCTGGTTATTAGCATATTGATGAGTTATTTTAGCTACGGGAAAAGAATATAAGTGGTAATTTGAGCAAAGAAATTATTAAAGGTGTGCTATGGTTGGCTTATTGGCTCAAGTTCAGACTTGGGGAAGGATTCAGGATTTATACTAGTATAGGTGTAGGTTTCAAGGGAAGTGATTCTGCCGGGTGCTTCATTGAGAGGGTATTCATGTGCTAGAAGATTCATGGAGTTGATTATATTCAGGGACAAGTCAGAGCGGGTGGCTCTCAACAACGGTCCTAGTGGATTCAAAGGGGTAAATTTTGGTGCCTAATGATTTCGAGCCTATAAGTACGGTTAAGAATCAAGCTTTGTAGTAGCTTATGAGAAGAGGCCCAGAATGTTCTATGATGTTTTGACTTGCAGTGTAGCATTTGGGAGGTTTGAAATGGTTTGTGGGATTTGAGACATCATGGTCTCGTGATTCAAGGTCACTCGGGATGAGTGCGGATGGGGTGTGTTATGTGTTGAATGGAGTTATTATTATTTCTAAGACAATTAAGGATAAATTTGAAGAAGTTAGATTGGTTAGCCACAGTTGAATTGGCATATTGGCGGTAGTGATCAGTTCCTTCAGCGTGATCAAGTTATGCAAGGAATTTGTGGCGGTACGTGCGAGGCCTGTCGACCGTCGTAATTGATGTTATTCAGAAGTATTCTACTATTATGGCCTGTTATGTGTAGGCGGATCCCAGAAGGGTTATGGTGACTTAGAACACTACTTAGAAATTTGTATATTCTACGGTTATGAGAATATACCTGTGTGTTACTATGGTTCTCCTGAAGTAGTTAGGTGAAAAGTTTTTATATGATGAAGCATTAACCTATTAGCAGTTCCGGAGTTATGATGAAAATCGTGTTCTATCGCATATCGGCATGATGGGTATAGTAAGATGTATGGAAATTGAAGTAAGGATCAAAGTTGCAGTTCGATGTTGACAAGGATGTCACGGGCTCGGATGAGCAGGGAAGGAGTTTCGATGTTTAAAGTAAGTTGGTATTGTCCTCAGCATCATCTGAGATTGGTGCTTTGTGAAAAAGGTTTTGCATCCTATTTAAGGATTCTTGATCGCTTTTCAGCATTAGTATGACCGGTGGTTTGGATGTATATACCTGTTATCTGTTACAGAAGGTTGTGGGGAGCGTGCCCCACGGGAAGGTTAAATAAGTGTGACATGTAGTCGCTTGATTGATTGAAGAGTTAAACCAAGTATGAAGATTGTAGTGATGTCGTTAAATTGAGAATTTATACTTGGAAGGCACTCGGTTTATTGGGTTGTGGACCTTATAGGATTACTCCAGTCATGATGGTATTTCTCGGGTGTTATGAGAAAAAGGGGAGTTATTATGGATCTTTGAAAGGTTATTACACTAGTTCAGTGTGATCAGAATCAGCTTGAGGTCTGTGGATGGATTTAAATGTGAATATGGGCTCTATATCAAGCCAGATGTGTTCATTTCAACAATGCGCTCCTTATGGAAGAGTAGTCGGGGTGTTATCTCGTCGTCAACTATTTCATGTAATGATGTATTGCGCCGCGTGAGTCATGAGACGGCTTGGTGAATTTCTTATGTGTTGAGGTTCTGTGTAGAGATGATGTTATATGAGTAGAATGGCTCTTGAGATTCAAATTGTATATCGCACCTCAGCTGTGCTTGAGTTTGTAGCTTATAGCGCTATATGTCTTCCCAGGGATGGTATTATGCACTTAGCGTGCATGTGTCCGATATTCGATATTTTTGTTGTAATGAGCAATTTAGCTCGATGTGTATCTCCTTATGTGAATTCTATGTTGGATCGGGTGGCACGCCGCCATGGGTATGTTATTTGGATCGCGTTGCGCGCCACAACAGTATGATGTTGGGTATAGTTCCCCGTATCTATTTTTATGTGTTTTGTTTCCTATTTCTCTGAGGAAAGCTCATATTAGCTGTGTGTCCGCGTCGCATGTATGATTCTCGAGCAGGGTGTCTGTTTAGTTATGTTGACCATGTCACATGCATGATTTGCGAGCGAGGTAATTGGATTTCCTTTCCAGAGTTCGTTTTCTTTATGTATCATGTTCGAATTGGTAGCCTATTGGCACATTGTGATGACATATGAGACTTTTTGATCATGTCCAGGGTGGCTTATTGCCTGAGCAGTTCGTACGGGGCGAGACGATATCATTGGATTTAGGATCAGTGCAATCTGATTATATGAAGTATATTAAGGAGCTAAGACCATTATTTGGTTCAGAATGAGGTGATGGTTCTTGTCAGGAGTATAGACCCAATGATTTGTTGATTCAGTAGTTAGTTATGAATTTCTACACATCTCCTCCGTTGTGGCAGTACTGTAAGAGTTAGAGCAAGACCTATGTATGTCATGAGATGCAATGGGAGCATCAGATTCATGGAATTTCGACCAAATGGATCAGAGAATTTTATTGTGGTCCTGTGGGGAAAGTGGTGCAAGGTGTGAATTCACCTAAGGTACGTAGTCATGTTTTGGTGTTGTGTGTAGTTATTGATTCGGTGAGCGTATGTTGGAATAGGCCTGGCAGAGAATTCCGGATGTTGGAATTAGGCTCTAAGGCTTATTTGCCTAAGTGAAAAAGGGTATCTTCAGATTGATCGAGCTAGGGTGACCAGCTGAGTTGTGGTAGCACGGGTAGGTGCTCGAGGTGTTAAATAGTGATTTCAGACTATTTCAGTATAGTTCTCAGCATGTTCGAGGACGAACGTATGCTTAAGTGGGAGAGAATGTAATGACCCGACCGGTCGTTTTGAGCTCTAGTGCGTCGTTTAGCAGTTTGAGGCCATGAGCAGCTTCACTTTAGGTATTATGACTTGTGCGCACGATCAGAATTGAATTCCCGAAAGTTCTGAGTTGATTTGGAAAGAGAATTCTCATTTCAGAAGCTTTAAGTTGAGAGAATTGACTAAGGTTGGATTTTTTAGTAAACGACCTCGGAATCGGGATTCGAAAGTTCCAACAGGTTTGTATGATGATTTCGGACTTGGGCGTATGTCCGGATCGGATTTTGGAAGACCCGGGAACGTTTTGACGCTTATTGTGGAAGTTAGCATTTTGGAAGAAATTTCATAAGCTTGGGTTGAAGTGCATTTCAGTGTTATCGATATCCGTTTGGGATTCCGAGTCTGGGTGTAGCTCTGCATGGTGATTCTGGAGTTGGGAGCGCGATTGGAAGTGAATTCGGAGGTCCGTAGGTCATTTGGCTAAAGATAGAAATTTTAAGGTTTTTGAGAAGTTTGACTGAGAGTTGACATTTTGATATCGGGGTCGGATTCCAATTCCGGAAGTTGGAGTAGGTCTGTAATGGCAAACATGACTTGCGTGCAAAATTTGAGGTCAATTCAAATTTGCGAAAGAAGTTTAAAATTCTAAAGTTCATTAAGCTTAGATTGGAGGTCGATTCATGATTTTAGCGCTGTTGGATATGATTTGAGGCCTCGAGTAAGTCCGTAATGTGTTTGGTACTGGTTGGTGTGATTGGTTGGGGTCCTGGGGGCCTCGAGTGGTTAATATATCAAAAATGGAATTTTGGAAATGGTTGAAGTTGCTGGTTGCTAGTGTAACCGCACCTGCGAGACTAGGGGGCAAGTGCCGAGCCGCAGAAGCGGCCTTCGTTCCGCAGAAGCGGAAATGGATGGCTAGGTTGGGACTGCAGAGGCAGTCGTTTTGCCGCAGATGCAGGATCGCATATGCGGAGGAGATGACGTAGAAGCGGAATGGGCTGAGAGCCCTGGACCGCAGAAGCGGCGTTTGGTTCGCACCTGCGAGATCGCAGAAGCGGTCAAGAGACCACATGTGCGGAAATGCTGGAGACAGTGGGGTTCTTTTAAATCGGGGGTTGGGTTCATTTCAACCCCATTTCTTCCATTGGAGCACATTTTACATTTATGTTGGATCGTGCCATATGACCTCGGCATGATATGCGCATGCATGTATTGTTGCTTGTGATTTCTAAATGTTCTCATTTGCCTTACCTAGCCGGAGATAAAATGATAAAGCTAATGAAAAGTAAATTCTTTGGAAATTCATTATTATTCGGGAAGTTGTTTACCTGCTATCTGGCTTTATGAATTATAATTGTTGTTTTAATAAAATTTCATGATCTCCTCACATTTTTACTGTATTATCGTTGGACCACTAGTAAGTGTCGAAGTCGACCTCTCGTTTCTACTTCTTCGAGATTAGACGGGATAATCATTGGGTACACGTTGTTTTCGTACTCATACTACACTTGCTGTGCAGTTTTGTTGCACAGGTTCATATGTGGCTAGTGGCTTAGTGGCATAGCGGCATTGTTAATACGGAGACTTAGGTGAGTTGCATTTATCGAGACATTTGTAGCCAGTAGAGTGTCTTTCAGAGTATTATAATGTATTTTCATTTTTGTCCACTTATATTCCGGACAATTATTATATTTTATTTCATTCCCTAGAAATTGCTCATGTACTTGTGACACCGGGTTCTAGGATGATCACTGGATTTTTCAGTAGTTAAATTTTGTAAAAACACCCTCTTTTATCCAGCAGAGTTTATTATTTATTATTTATTTGTTTAAAGAAAGTGATTTCAAAATAATTTAAAATGAGAGATTGCTAGTAAATTGTAGTTGGCTTGCCTGACAGAGGTGTTCGGCGCCATCACAGACCTTAGTGGAATTTGGGTCATGATAGGATGAAACATGCACCTCGTTCAAACACATAGTAGAAACGTTTAACCATTTAGGTGCATTGCATCCCAATATGCGATTTCCTATCTATTAAGCGTCTCAAAACTAACAAGGTTGTTGGGTGTGCAAATTAGTCAGGTTCTGTTCAGATGGTTGGTTTTGTTGGTAGTCTTATTTCCCATCCTTACTTCACAACAAAGGAAAGGTTCCTATGGCCTTTGAAATCCATCTACAAATCATCAATCCTGAGGATAGCCCAACACCGGCTATTCCACACCCAGAATCAGCAGTTGCTGAAGAGAATAGGATGTTGCGTCTCCGCATATTGGAAATGTGGGATGCCTGGTCTAATGGTAGGTAACCACCAAGTGCAGTCCATGGGTTCCCTGAGTTGATCCCCAGGTCAGGTGAGGTTGCCAACACCCTTGTTCCCAACCCGCTCGTCCCACGCGGGCACCCTCCAATGCTGTCCAATGTTCCTGGCATGCCTTCTGTG
The DNA here is from genome assembly GCF_000393655.2 of Nicotiana sylvestris. Classification (NCBI taxonomy): domain Eukaryota; kingdom Viridiplantae; phylum Streptophyta; class Magnoliopsida; order Solanales; family Solanaceae; genus Nicotiana; species Nicotiana sylvestris. The sequence continues at coordinate 149,331,434 of NC_091062.1, read as the reverse complement.
GTTCTCCCCCAGGCGGTAGTTTCCAGGGCACCTCAAATATTGTTCTCTGTAGCACCAGTCTGTACCAGAGCACAACCAATTTTACCATGACCGTATATTGAGCCTCCAATGTTTAACTTTCAGGGTCCACAACTTCAATCAGAAATAACATATATGACCCCGTACTCTTTCGCTCAACCTCCGCAAATATGATCTATCTGTGGAGCAAGAAAAGGTCGTTAAAAATCCCGAGCAAGAGAAAGTGGCTCGGAAGATGAAGAGCCTGGAAGAAGCCTAAAAAACCTACAAGGTCTGAGGGCCAAAAGAGTTTCTCATACTTGGACCTCTGTATGTTTCCCCATGTCCACTTGCTAGCTGGTTTCAAGATACCAAAATTTGGAAAGTACAACGGGCATGGAGACTCGGTCGCTCACCTAAAATGATACTGTAACCAGTTGAGAGGCGCTGGTGGAAAAGAGGAGCTGCTAATGGCCTATTTTGGGGAAAGCCTCATCGGAATGGCTTCTGAGTGGTATACGAATCACGAAATTACTCATTGGCACGTGTGGAACGATATAGCCCAAAATTTTGTCTGCCAGTTCTACTATAATGTGGACATCGCTCCCGACAGAAACTCTTTGTATAATTTGAAAAAGAAAATCGCGGAAAGCTTCCGCGAATATGCTGTCAAATGACATGAGAAAGCTGCCAGGGTAAAGCCTCCAATGGACGAAATTGAAATGGTCACTCTATTTTTACAGGCCCAAGAGGCGAACTACTTCTAAAACAAGATGTCTGCTATGGGAAAGCCATTTGCGGAGGCTATCAAAATTGGGGAGATGGTAGAAAGTGGGCTAAAAATGGGTCGAATCTTGAGTCATGATGCTTTTAAAGCCACATCACCAGATGTTTAAAATGGTTTAGAGGGTTTGATAAATGGAAACAGGAGAGAAGAAGGAGCCATGATGGCTTCTAGCTCGAGGGGGCCCGCAGGTCATTCAGCCAATCATATATGCTTCCTGAGGTCCCTTAACATTATTATCCCCTTTAAGATGTTGCTTATGCCGTTGCACCACCTCCTTATGCGGTGATGAGCGCGCAACCTTACCCACAGCCATAACATCATACACAAAACCGAGCTCTACCTCCCATAAATGCCCATCCTTACCAAGCTCCATATAATCTCCAACCAAATGCTCCTCAGTACAATCCTCGCCCAAGAGAGCCTTTCGGAAAGAATCAGTTCACCCCTATTGGTGAATAATATTCAAATTTGTTCCAAAAGCTAATCAGGCTAGATCTATTGCAGCCAGTGGCCCCGAACCGGCCGAACCCCGAGTCCCTCTCGAACCAAGATGATGCTAGATATGAATACCACTCTGGAGCAGTAGGACACAGTACGAAGGACTATTGGACCCTTAAAAGGACAGTTGAAGACTTGATTTGAAGTTGAAAGAATCATTTTTCGGGATGAAGAAGCTCATGATATGATGAACAATCTGTTGCCTTCTCACAACACTGGGACAATAGTCAAAATGATTTGTGAAGATGAGGAGTTTGATCCGACACTGAAGGCTATTACAGCCATTGTCGAAATAGAAGAAAAACCGAAAAACGGTCGCTAAGCCTAAAAGTTCCCTATCAGAGGGGAGTCTCGGTAGCCAGTCTTGCTATCTTTTCTGCGTCCGGATTATCTCAGGGTGTGATCCGGATGTTTTACTTTATTGTGTTACTTTCCAATGTTAACCCTTCTATCTGTTAAAATTCAAAAAAAATCAAAAACAAAAGAAAAATCAAATGAAATTAATATTTCACTGTCCATGAATATCTTTTTTCTTAATCTTGTCACTTTTCTTATTCTCTTTTCAGTTCTATTAAATACAGATTTCAATAACATGACATGCTTGCGGGCTTCATGCCCAGATCCTAAAACGTTGTCAGACTTCGAAATAATGAGTCAAGAATCAGAATGCAATAAAGATAAGTTTAAGGAAATAAAGCAAAGACTTAGAATAGCTAAAGAAGAATTGGTTCCAGATTGGAAAGGTCCATACGTTGCAACAAGAGTACTGTCAAAAGAGTGCATTGTACTTGGGATACATCGAAGGAAATGTCCCAGAAAAAACTGTCAATGCAAATGCAGTCAAAAAGTACTATGTTGGATCCTCTATATAGCATTAATGTTCTCCGGTTGGGATGAAGAAGGCTTTCTTTCTCACTATCCAAATATTCAACCCTTTGCAAACCCTTTGAGCCGGCTCCCATTCTTTGATTACCCTCTTTGGAACTTGGATGTTATTATTGAGAAAATGAAATGAAAAGAGAATAAAATCAAAATAAAAAAAGGAAGAGAATCAAAGAAAATGAAATGATAAAAAAGAGAGAGAGGAAAAGGAAAGGAAAAAGAAAGAGAAAACAAAACAAAAAGTAAAACAAAAACAAAAGTTTCCCTGAACTACATTCGACTTGATTCCGAAAGGATACGTAGGCAACCTCTCTCTGGGGTTCAGTCACACCAAAACAAAAATTCACATTTCCCCAAAAGTGAAACTGGGGCAGAAGTTATAATGGTTCGTCGATGGTTTGCCTGAAAGGTTCCAAAGTTGTAATTCAATCCAACTCTTTTTGCTCCAAATCCTGTTTAAGTCCTTCCGATCAATCGATAAAGATGTTCAAAATTAGAGGATGTGGTTACTTGGATGTGATACAATCAAATAAGAGAAATAAAATGAGAGAGCCTTATTGGTGAAAACCCACACGGGCACCATAGGGCAATGGTAAGCAGAGAAATTGAAAATGAGAGAGTCTTGTTAGTGAAAACTCATGAAGAGCACTATAAGGCGACAATGAGAAGAGAAATGAGAGAGATCAGTTGGTGAAAACCCGCAAAGGGCGCCCCTGATCGAAAAGAGGATCCTTACAGCCATCAGCATCGACAGAGTCCTGACAAGGTTTCTCGATTTTGAGTGAAAGGTTGTGATGAATTTCTGAGAGTTAGACGGTTTATATGGATCAGGCATCCAGTCCAAAAGGTATTTCATGTTAATTGAAGCCCGCATGTACTCCAGATAAGTCCTTCTTTCCTTTCCCCGAAAAGGGACACTTCTTATTTTAAACTCATTCTCCATTCCATTGTTTATTTTCTTTGAATCCCTTTCGGTCTAACTCTGTTCCGAAACTAAGATAAAGAAAGGATGGTAAAACTGATTTACAGGGTTCTCATTTGATACAAGCTAATATGCAAAAAGGCACCCATCCTCATCAGGGGCATAAGTCGACCTCGATTGGCCATGACGGCCGATGCTTCGAAATCAAAACTCTTGGAAGAAGAAAATCAAATTGAAGTGCCTATAGAGGCAAATAAAGTTGAAAAGGTCAATTCCCATGTGGCTAACCGTCTCGGCAAAGATTTGAAAGCCAAGGGATCCCAAATGCTCTGAAATTAAAAATTGGAAGAAAGAAGCCAGAAATGAAAGGCCTATGATGGCGAAATAAAGTTAGAAAAGGTTAAGTCCCACGCGACTATCCGTTGCAACAAAGTTTGAGGAGCCAAAAGTTCCCCAATGCTTCGAAGCAAAAAAAAAAAGAAGAAAAAAAAGAAAAAAGAAAAAAAACGAAGTCAGAAGAAAAAGGCCTACGAAGGCAAAAAAAAAGTCGAAAAAGTTGAGTTCCATCGATCAATCGTCATGGCAAAGTCTGGAAAAGCCAGAGTTTCTCCAGGGTCAGAAATGCAATTGATATTCAGGAAACAACCAGTTGCAGATGAAAAGGGGCCAAGATCAAGTGGTTGAAATAATGAAGGCCACAAAACCGACCACCGTTTCAAACTGACAAATTGTTCTTTGCTTGAAAAACATGAAACAAGTGCAATGAACAAGCAACCTTGCAGATGCAGGTGCTACCAAAAAGAAACTGTGCAAGAGCTAAAAACTGCTTTGCAACAACAACCCCAAAAAGGGAAGTGTCCTCCAAAATTCTTTCCCGCATTTACTCATTCTATGAAATTAAAAAAAGGCAAAAGAAGAAGAAAAATTCAAAATCATGGTAACATAGGGTTTCCAGTCTCTAGCTTAGTCTTTCCAACATAGGGTCCCACCCCCTAGTTATTTCCGGTATAACCTGAGGACCTTTCTGGCATAACCCGATGATTTCCCTAGCATAACCCCAGGACCTTTCCAGCATAACCCAATGACTTTCCCCGCATAACCCGAGAACCTTTCCGGCATAACCCGATGACTTTCCCGGCATAACCCGAGGAGGACCTTTCCGGCATAACCCCATGACTTCCCTAGCATAACCCGAGGACCTTTCCAGCATAACCCAATGACTTTCCCGGCATAACCCGAGGACCTTTCCCGTATAACCCGATGATTTCTCTGGCATAACCCGAGGACCTTTCTAGCGTAACCCGATGACCTCCTCCACATAACCCGAGGACTTTTCCGACATAACCCGATGACCTTCCCGTCATAACTTGAAGATCTTTCCGGCATAACCCGATGACTTTTCCGGCATAATCGGATGACTTTCCCGGCATAACCCGGTGATTTTCTAATATAACCTGGTAATCTTTTCCAATATAGGGTACCACTCCCTAGCTGATGCCAGCATAACGTGGTAATCTTTTCCAACATGGGGTCTCATTCCTTAGTTGATTCCAGCATAACCTGATAATATTTCCAACTTAGGGCCTCCAATCCCTAGTTGATTTAATTTTAGATATAGGGTCTCCACTCCCTAATTTGTTTTGCTCAAGGATACACAATCCTGATTTTATTGCTTTCAATAAAGAAGTAGTTTAGATTTTTGTTACAATTACTCACAAAATTTTTCTAGTAAAAACTGGGGCAGAAAAATTTCGTTAGTTTGTTTGCTTTGGAGCCTGAGCATGTTTTTACATTGAGGCACAAGTTTCGAGATAACCCAAAAGAACAAGTCTCAATCCAAAGAAGTTGAACTCTAATTGTAGAAGCGAAGAAAAGATATGGGCTGCTCAAGACATGATTGAAGTCACGAACTTTGCATGTCCCGTCTTGATCCGAAAAAGCTGAAGAAGAATGAACCAGCACCTGCAGCTAATAAGCATCATTCAGATCAGAGTCTCCATGAAGAATCAGCCAAGATTCAAGATCAAGCTTCAGAAGATTTATAGATAGGAATCTTGTAACTCGTAGCTGATAGGTTTAATTAGTCTTTTTATTTTTGATTTTGGTGTAATAAGGAGCTCAACAAGAAGTAACAACAGCAACAACAATGAAATCATAGCTTCCCGGTAGTCCCAGCTACCAAAACTTCCAGAACTACATCGACCTGATTCCTTTATAGCCAAGGATATGTAGGTAACCTCCGAAGCAAGGTTCGGTCAGGCTTTTTCAAAAAATGCTCCCCATGGAGTTTCAAACAGACAAAAATTGCTCGTAATTGCTCATTCTATATTTTCCCAAAAACTCTTCATGTTTTCGAGCAAAGAGCGGCAGCTGTGAGCACGTGATTTTTGCCCCAGATGAAAATAACTCCTAAAAATAGACCAAAAATAATTTTAAGGAATTTTAGAAGTTTTTCTTTATTTAGTTGCATTTCATGCATTTTTAATATTTTTTTAAATTATATAAAAACACCAAAAAATGTTGAATGTTACATTGCATAAGCATTTTAGATCTTAATCTCATTTAGGATTTAATTACAGTGTTAAATGCATCTTTAAATAACTAAAATAAAAAAAATTGCATTCGTAGGTTAATTAATTAATTAGTTCCATTAGTCCATCATTAGGTAAAATAAGTAAATAGGCTAGCCACACAAAAATTTGGGATTTAAATTAAAATTCGAGTCTAAAGTGGCTAATTTTGCAAAAGGCTAATGAAATAAGGAAAAGAAGGAATGTTGTCTTATTTGATATTGGACCAAGCCTCAAAGGCCCAAAAACAACCCCAAATACCCACCCAATTCCCACGCCTGACCCGCCTGGCCCAATAACCCATTCTCCTCTCATTAAATCTCAACCCTAAAGACCTAAGCCCACACATTAGAAAACCTAGACCTGAGACCTAATGACAGAAGAAGAAAATATCCTCCTCTGAAAACAAAGAGGGTAACGACGCCTCATTCTCCAAAAAAGGAGACGAATCTGATCCTTTCAGTTTGCTTCACAACAGAGACGAACGACCATCACCCTCTTCTAAGCATCATCTCAATCACACACATACCAAAGAATCGAGAAACCCCCTCCCTGAAGAAAAGACCTAGCTGCTTCTTTCCTCACACTCTCCTTCATTGTTCTTTTAGAGAAAATTCAAACAAACATTCATTTCACAATATGAAAACTCACCCTTTCACTCAGCTAAAACAACTGTCAAAAAAATTTTAAAAAAAGAGAAAAGAAAATAGATATGTGAAATGAAAAAGGGCTCCGAAACAGAAGAAAACTAGGATTCGGTCATCACTTGATTTACAAGTTAATTTTGTATTCTGAGGCCTTAAAAACTTCATTTTATCTTACCTCGATTTACGTGCATGGTCCGGGCGTATATCCGGAACGCTTTTATGTAAAAACTTGATGAAAATACTAATTTGGCCTTTAAAATTAAATTTAACTTGAAATTATCCTAAGGGGAAGGTGTTAGGCACCCCTTAGGATCCACAAGTGTGGTTCTCGGCCAGACATTTTTGTGATTTTTGTAAAATTAGCAGACAGACAAATATAGGCTCAAATAGTAGGGGATTTAAGTTTGAACACATAAGCGTTTGATAACAATTATTAAAAGGCGAATTTTGAAAAGGAGTTAATGTTCTACAAATACTTGAGAATATAAAAAAGGAGGGGGGGGGGGATCCTAGGTTTATTTATAATATGGATCACATCAATGCGATAATCGGTATGACACTCCTCAAAAGAGGGGATACACGTGGTATTAGCACACCGGTCATCATATCCATATCTACCCTCCCCACCTTGTTAAGGTATTAAAGCGCGGATTGGTCTCGACCTCTATTGCATGCTATTACCCATCCCATTCTTATCAGTCCCTGAGGAATTTAGGACTACTATTCCTATAAGAGGGAGGATTTTATGCTGACTCTTGGGTTTTAAAGGTAAAAAGGATAAGGCAACATACAAAATATGTAGGACTACAGATTAGTGGAAATATATAAACAATTAAGAGGCTCATATATACCTCCGTAGATAATGCACATAAATAGCATGACTTAAACACAATTAGGGTCAGAATTTAAAGTACTAAGGCAAGGTGTTTTAATTGTTGAAGCAAAATAATTTATTACATAACTCAGATAAGAAGTCCGAATCAGGCCTGCCTGCTGGTTGTAGCAGTTGCTAATTAACAAAGGCGGATTCCGTTTTATCATTATTACCTAAGGCTTGACTAAGTGTGTATTGGTGATATCCTATGAGCATGATATCTATTACTAATTAGGAGTGCAGCAGAGTAGCGGTTAATTTTTAAACATGTAATTTGGATCCTATAGACATGCTTTCTAAACCGTATTAATAAAAAGAGTATGTTGCTTAAACTGATTCAGAACAGTACAAGTCAAACTGATTTTTAGCTAAATTGGTTTCAGATCCTATAGACATGATTTCTATTATAGCCGATTTTAATCTGATAAACATGATATCTAATTTCAAATCTGATTTTAACCTCGTAGGCATGATGTCTGATTATAGCCATTTAGATCCTATAGGCATGGTGTCTAAGTGTGAAAGTAAAACATGCAGAATTTATTAAACAGATCCTATAAGCATGTTATCTACCCTTCCAATAGCTAACTCATGCATAATCACTCCATCCCTTTCAACTAGCCAACCCCAATATTTGTTACAAATTATTACAAACCAAAAATGACTGAATTACATCAGAAAAGTACAAAATAAGAAGTTACAACCATAGGAAGCATGATTCTTGACTTCTTCTATGAGTTATGGAATAAACTACCAAAGATGTTCAAGGCCTTTCTCATACCTAGGTGTGTCAAAGTTCCCTAAGGGTCTCAAAGGACCCCGGGCAGTACTTACACCCAGGTTTGCATAACCAGATAGAGATGAGTGCAGTGTGGAAGGGCCAACCCTTATGTGTCCAAGTTTAGAGGGAACTCAAGGGTCCAAAGGCAAGGCTCACACAAGAGGGGAAGAACCTAGGTTCTAAGAATATGGTGGAAGTGCAGAATACATAAATTTATTTAAAACTGGGTTGGAAATGGTAAGTAGTAAGGGTGATTTGAAAACAATAGTAGTAAAGCTCAAACTACACAAAATCAGTAGTTACACAAAGGGGTCAAAAAGGGGTTTTGGGAGTACATTGTATGAAGCATGTGACCCCAGAAAGGGTCAGGTTTGGGTCATGCACATCAATATCTAATGCTGACATGCCCACAAACCAGCCAGAGAACACAAACACATAGAGGGGATATGGGGTTTGGGATTCATAAGTCATCAAAAACATAACAACTGACTGACAGAGTACAAACATAGGGAAACATTAATTTAAAAGGGGAGGGAGCATATTACAGCATGCTAGTAATGTAACTTGACTGCATAAACATGAGCAAAAGCAGGCAAGAGTGAAGGAAACTGAAACAGCTAAAGAAACATGTTGTTGTTGATGCTTGAAAATTAACTAGGACATACCAGTAGAGAAGCAAAGTGCAGAAAGAAAGAAATAAGCAAGATTCCACAGTCTAGCCTTGGCTTTCAGCCGTCTAAACAAAGTAGTAACACAAGTAGTAGTAGAGAAAGGGGGAAAGTTTTTAGTGTAAGTGTGTGTTCTGAACTCAATTTTTTGTTTTTCGCATCTTTGAAAGAAGAGGGGGTGGGTATTTATAGTTTTTAAAAACGAGTGAAAAATAAGGTAATAAGTACAGTCTTAATACAAACATGAAAACAATCACAAGTCAGAATCAATTAACACAAGTGATTCCCTTTTATTAAGGAATCACTGTTTAACGGGTAGTAGCAGATTTAATTAAGGAAAGAAATCAGTTTGGGGACATATTGATTATTGTCATATAAGGGGCAGTAAAAGCATGAAGTAAACAATCAAGTCTAAGTACAAAATAGGCTTATTTTGGGAAAGGATTCAGCAAGGTAAAACATCACAGTAAAGGGAAATGAATCAATTAATTTTAAACAGGCGAGTGAAATTAGGGTTCATAAAAGAAAAGCTTTTGCAATCAGTCCCAAGATCAAGATTAATCACGGAAGAAACATGATTCTGCACTTCAGTATATAAATAGAGTGAACAGAAACATCAGACATGCGAGGCCAAGCATATTGGCAAAAGAGATAACACAAATATACAGTAGTGGCATAAATAAGCTAGGATTCAGTAGTAAGAAAAATATTCGAAGCTCGATAGTCAAGTAGGTCAAGTAGTCACATAGAATCAACAGTAAAGAAGAATATAATATCAAGTAAGATAAATCAGAAATAAGTAAAGGTCTCATAGTAGTAATAAGTGAGAAAAAAAACTCCTTTTAAGAAATTAGGGCTTTGACAGTAGTCGAGTTTAAAAGATGAAAAGAACTCAAATCAGATAAGTCAAACAAGGATAAGATAATCAGAAATAAAGAACTTAAAATAAGCACACGTTTAGGCAAACAATTTCAGAACTCGGATAAAAAAGGAACTAGGGTTTTTAACATGCTGAAGTAGATAGAAGAACAACATGAACAAGTAGTTTTAAACATAGCAAAATCACGAACAACATTAAAATCAGAGACAAGATCTTTAATGAACTTAAAGGAAAACCCTAATCGTTGAAAAATGAAGAGTTGTTTTGAAAGAAAATCAAGAGACCTTCACGAAAACACTTAAGAAGTTCGTAGTAAGCACAGATCTAAGATAGATCTGAAGAAAATTGAATGATCTTAAAGATTAGTATTTCGAAAAACCTAGAAAAGGTGAGAAAAACCTTGAAAGTTACCGATCTACTAGGATGGTCAAGGATCTGCCTTGAAAGGCCATGAATGGCCGGAGAAAGGTCATGGGTGGCCGAAGAAAGGCCATGAACAGAAGTCGAGCAAGGACTGGACAGATCCCTTCGAGATCTGGCCATGAAACCGTAGACACAAACACCCAAGAGCCATAGGAGGCTGATACACATCTCCAATGGCCATGAGAGGCCATGGATTAGGCAGGGGTTGAGGTGGATTAGGGTGGGATTAGATGGCGGCGTCTAGGGTTCGTGTGAGATTTCATAGATAATTGAGAGAAGAGGGATTCAAGGGTCGCGTTTGGTGAAGAATGAGGTAGGTTTAGGGGTCGTTTAAGTTTAAAAATGGAAAGGGCGAATATTGGTCGTTGATCTGAATGATCAACGACCTGGATTAAAGAGGGTAGGTGGAGAATACAGGTTGGGTCGTTTAATTGGGTTAGGGGTCGGGTTTGAATGGGAATTGGGCTGGGGAAATTGGGTTTAATTTGGGGTTAGATTTAGGCTAAAATTGAAATGTAATTGGGCTATTATTTAAATAGCCAATTTTCCCCCTTTTAAATTATAAAAAATAGTAAATTAATTTCTGAAAATAAATTAATAGCAAAAAAATGATTTATGACATATAATTAACAATTTAAAAATATAGGACTTAATTTTATAAATATAAAACACAATTGAATCTTAAAAGGGCTAATATTGCAATTATGTGCAATTTAGCTTAACAATACTGAATAAATTTGTAAAAATATCCAAAAATTACATTAGCTATATTTTAGCATAAATAAAAAGTCCAACAAATGAATTACCAAAATAATAATTTTGGAAATTATTATTTGGTTTTTATGGATAAAAAAGGGAAATAAATTGGTTTAAAAACCTTTAAAAATTATGAAAAAATAATAAAATACTTAGATATGCTTAGATATGCATATATATGCCATTTTGAAGTTATTTTGCATATTGAAAATATATAGGGAAAAAATTGGGTATCAACATGAAATTTCAAGAGTTTTTGGAAATTTAAATGTATTTGAAATTGATGGTATCAGGCTCGTATTTTGGTTCTGGAGCCCGGTACATGTCCTATATGGTATTTAAGTTGAGCTTGTAAAATTTGATAATAAACATACTTGATATGACGTGAATCGGACCCTCGATTGTTAAAATTTAAACTTAAGAGTTCTTGAAATTTTTCTTTGATTTTGATGCTAAATTCATTGTTAAAGATCTTAATTTGGCAATTTGATTGCACGAGTAAGTCCATATGATGTTTTTGAGTTAGTATGTGTGTTTGTTTTGGAGCCCCGAGGGCTTGGGTGAGTTTCGGATAGGCCACGGGATCTTTTTACACTTAGAAAAGTTGAAGGTTTTGCCGTCTCAGGTGCTTAGTGATTTTGTTCTTCGTGTTTGCGTGGCTTCACTCACGAACGCGTAAAGCAAATAACTCAAGTGTCAGTTTGTTCTTCGCGAACGCAGAGCTCAGGACGCGAATGCGAAGCTTTGGGGGGAGTTACCCTTCGGGAACGCGTTCAGGCTCACGCGAACGCATAGGGTTAGTGGGCCTGGGGGAGGGAGTCCAATTTTGCTCTACGCGAATGCGAAGGCCTGAGGAATGAAAGCTCCGCGAAATCGAAGGCCATCCAACGCGAATGCGAAGGCCATTTGGGCCTGACCCATCTCGTTCCAGTCTTTTTATAATAGATTTCAAAACGGGCAGAACCCATTTTCTTCATATTTTCGAACTCCCAAGACCTAGAGACGATTTTCTTCACAGAAATTCATACCCAAAGTGTTGGTAATCAATTCTAAACTTTACGCTTTCAATTATCCAATATTTTTCATCACTTTTTAATCAAAAATCAAAAATTTCATGGTAGAAATTGGGAATTTAGGTAGAGTTAGGGCTTTTTGAATAATTGGAATTTAGACCTCGTTTTGGGGTCAGATTTCGAAACTAATTGCATATTTGGGCTCGTGGGTGAATGGGTGATCGGGTTTTTATCCGAACCTCGAGTTTGACCAAGCGGGCCCGGGGTCAATTTTTGACTTTTTGGGGAAAATGATAGAAAACCTATAATTAAGCATTTGGTATGAATTCTTTAGAATTTATTGATGTTGTTAAATTAATTTGGGCTAGATACAAGTAACTTGGAGGCGAATTCTAAAGGAAAAGCGGTGTTTGAGGCTTGGGTTGGCCGTGAAAGTTCGAGATAAGAGTTTGGTCTAACCTTAGCTTGAGGGAATAGGTATCGTGCTTTATTTGATATGTGCTAGCGTAGTGTACGACGTACATGTGTGATGACGAGTATTTATACGTCGTTATCAAGCATGCCTGTGAGTCTCAAATTGTAATCGATGTGTTTCTTAATAAGTACTACAAATGCCTAAATTGTTGATTCTACGTGTTGGTCAAGAATTATGATTATCTTCAAGGTATTATTTTATTGTTGAGCGTTGGCTCCAGTTGAGGTTTCATTTGTGAAATTAATTATTGGTACTAGTTTGGTTATAGCTGATTCCCTTGCCGGAACTTATTTAATTCTTATTGTTGGTTCCCTTGCCGAGATGTGTTTATTCTCGTTGTTGATTCCCTTGTCGGGATATTGTTGTTTTCTTATTGTTCCCTTGCCGGTATTATTTTGTGATTGATGTTGATTTGTATATTGGGATCGGGTTGCACGCCGCAACAATATTAAATGGGATCAGGTTGCACGCAATAACAAGGAGTAATAAGGGAGGACAGGAGGGGTCGAGTTGCATGCTGCAACAGTGATATATGATTTGGATCGGGTTGCACGCCGCAACAGTATTCTATGAATTGGATCGGGTTGCACGCCGCAACAGTGTTATATGACTTGGATCGGGTTGCGCGCCGCAACAATAAAGAATAAAAGTGGACATTGATTCGTTATTGTTTTCCTTATTCTTACTGATGCGAAATTTAAGATGTTCTTTATGTTTTTCTCCAGATATTCTGTTGGTACTTGATATTCCTCACGGCATATTCCCCTCCCATATTTAACTGCTAGTTCTCGTTATTATTACTTGCCGTATATGCTTTAACTCCATAGGTTTATTTGGTAGTCTTGTCCTAGTCTCGTCACTACTTTGCTGAGGTTAGGCTCGACACTTACCAGCACATGGGGTCAATTGTGCTGATACTACATTCTGCACTGTGTGCAGATCTCGGTACCAGCAGAGACCCGAGGTAGTCCTGCAAACATCCGTAGGCCTTGGCGTCTCCTTCTATCTTTTATATTCTATTTTCACTTACTTCAGAGAAAGATTGTATCCTTCTTTTCAGACAACTCTTTGTAGCATTCGTAGATGGTCCGTGATATTGTGACACCAATTCTAGGTAGAGATGTATTTTATATTTTTCGTACTAGTATTTGCTAAGTTATCAGATTTGATCTTCCGCATTTCTTTAATTATTACTATTATTCCGTTGTTGGTCGCATTAAAGGAAAGTCCGGGTCGTGACATTAAAGGAAATTTTTGAAGTCATCTAAACTGCTCCATTATCCTGTATATTCTGGGTTTTAAGGGAGTGATTTTAACTCAAATTATTGCTTGATTTTGCTGCTGATCGTTGGACCTGTATCGCTGGGCTCCAGTCAGCCGATTTCTTTGCCTTTTGTCTGATTTTTGGAGCTGTAGACTTGCGCTCCAGGTACTCATCTTGGCCTTGGCTTCCCTGCTTTGTGTAATGTTTATTTGGGCCATTTGTTAGAATAAATAAAAAAGACCGAGTTCTCCCTCTATGTTACAATGCGTATGAATATATACCTGATGATATTTAGTCTCCATAGTTTGAATCTGGTTGATTAATTGTGATTCAAATATTGAGCTCTAGCATGCTGTGAATTTAATGTTGATTTGAAGAGCATTCGTGTGTAGCTTTGGGTGTATTTTAGTACGAAAAAAAAGTTGTTTCTGGGTTCATTTCGGATCATTTTTGGGACTGATTTTTACAGAGGAAAGGCAAAATTTCAGCTGCTCATTTTGTTGAAACAGTGATGTTTGAAAGGTTGGTTAAAAGCCGGTTTCACGGTTGATTTTGTTTTGTTGGCTGACTAACGTTTCTTTTTTGGTGTTTGATGGGAGCTGATTTCTGGTGGTAATTTTCAAGTTGGATTTATTTATTGTTCTTAATAGAGTTGTTGTGTTATAGAAATAGTGCTGTTATAGTAATGTAGTTATGGCTTCATGTAAAAAGCAAGAATGAAAGATGCAGCATTTAGGTGTTCAGTATCTTTAGCACTGATCACTGTTTTGGAGTAATTTTGATGTTAGTTCTTCTTAGGACCAATATAGTTTCTAATTTGATAAACAGTTATACTAATGAGAGTACTGAAAGTTTTGAAAAGTGTTGAAAAAGCTAAGGATATTAATACACATCTAACTTGGATATTGATTTGTACTTAACTTATTCAAGTCTCATTATCTAAAGTATTACTCTTTCTCTACGATAATTTCTATAACTACGGCCTTCACAATAAACAGTAGATGTTTTAGAGAAGTCTTCGATTGTGATATACCTTAATTGAAGTCCGATTTGCGCTAAATCAAACGCTAGTTGCCTGATCCTATAATATTAAAGCTTTCATTGCCATGAGGTTGAATTCCCTAACTGATGTCATAATTTCCAAAGTCTGTAGACCAAAGCTTGTTTCAACATTAATAGCTTTGGGATTCACATGATGTCGAACTTTGAACACTCAAAAGTTGAAAACCAAAAAGAAACTTTTAAGTCTGCACTACAAAGCCTCTCAATAATTTCAAAGTAGTTTAGGAAAATAATCCATGAACAATCGTAGTTTGTTTTAGACGCGTAATTAAATTATCATAGCTATGGGTACGATTCCTGTGACCTAGTTGTGATACATAATTTCCAAATTCGGGAGTACATTTATGTGACCCGGCCACAACTTCTAATAACGTTAATAAATTAAACATGTTGTAGATCGTGGGTACGGTTCCTCTGACACGATTCATAATGTGTATCAAACAAACAAGTGTACGACAATCGTAACTTGTTCAAGAAATAATTCCATAAATCCTAAAAAGCGATTAAATTAATTAAAAGTGGTTATAACGTTAAAAATGCATATTAGGTTTAAAACATATAGTAAATCAGATAATTAGGCCAATTATTAATAGTTAAGCGACCGTGCTAGAACTACGGAATTCGGGAATGCCTAACACCTTCTCCCGGGTTAACAGAATTCCTTACCTAGTTTTATGGTTTCGCAGACTTTTCAATAAAGTCGATTTTCCTCGATTTGAGATTTAAAATAAACCGGTGACTTGGGACACCAAATAAATTATCCCAAGTGGCGACTTTAATTTAAATAAAATAATTTTATTTTGAATAATGTCACTTTAATTGGAAAAACTCCCTTATACTCCCCTCGGGTGTAAAAAAGAAGGCGTGACAACTGTACGGGTTGAGATAAGCTCGTTCTTCTCATTCTGTATTACTGTCATTACTCCCTTTTTCGGTACACATTGGACATGACTAACCCAATTGTTGTCAGAGATGGGGAAGATGATACCCGCATCTAACCATTTGATCACTTCCTTTTTC
The DNA here is from genome assembly GCF_000393655.2 of Nicotiana sylvestris. NCBI lineage: Eukaryota > Viridiplantae > Streptophyta > Magnoliopsida > Solanales > Solanaceae > Nicotiana > Nicotiana sylvestris. The sequence goes on along the minus strand of NC_091062.1, from coordinate 149,315,915 downwards.
AGCACCTCTTTCATATTCGGGTTCAGCCTTCATTGATTTTCTCTAGAAGGTTTATGCCCTTCTTCCAGGAGAATCTTGTGCATACAAAAAGCTGGGCTGATACCCTTTATGTCCACCATGGTCCAAGCAATGGCAGTCTTACATTCCTGTAACACCTGTAGGAGTTGCTCTAGCTGCACAACTAGCAAACCAGATGATATAATAACAGGTGAAGTAGAATTAGGCCCTAAGAAAGCGTACCTGAGGTGAGCTGGAAGCGGTTTCAGGTCCAACTGTGGTGGCTCCTCTATCGATGGTTTTGCAGGTGGTATTGTTCTTTCTTCTAAGTGTAGAGGCTCGAACTGGGGTTCCCTTGCCCAGAACCCTTGACCTTCGAGAGCCATGACCCACTATGCCAACTCCTTACCATCCACATTTTCCAGATTCATCAAGCAAGCTTCTAGCGGATCCCTAACATTAATAATCTCATCCTCCTCTTGTAGTATCATATCTACAGCCTCCACCAGTGAGCAATTTGCAAATTCACTGGGTCTTCTCATAGATTGTTGAGAATTGAATATGATTTCTTCATTGTTCAACCTCATTTTCAATTCCCCAGTCTCACAACCAATCAATGCTCTCCCAATGGATAGAAACGACCTGCCCAGAATGATTGGTATCTCTTCATCCACTTGACAGTCAAGGATGACGAAGTCTATAGGGAATACAAATTTCCCCACTTGAACAAGCACATCATTAAGATTTCTGGTCGGTCTTTTCACTGTGCGATCAGCCAGTTGCAGCAACATTAAGGTCGGTCTAGCTCTGCCAATGCGCAGTTTTGTAGAGATTGCCAATGGCATCAAGTTTATGCTGGCTCCCAAATCACACAATGCTTTAGAAAAAAGCATAACTCCTAATGGTTCATGGGATAGTGAAACTACCTCGAGCAGACGCCTTTTGAGCCATAGGTTTTGTCACTATCGCACGGCAGGTCTACGTTAGAGTTACAGTGGATAGGTCCCGGAAGTCAAATTTTTGCGACATCAGGTCCTTCATTATTTTTGCATACCCTGGCATTTCCCTCAAAGCATCCATCTATGGAATATTCAGTTGAATTTGTCTGAGCATTTCCATGAATTTCCTGTATTGATCATCTTTCTTTTGCTTTGCCAACCTGTGAGGGAATGGTGCATGAATCAACCTCTGCCCACTGCTTTTCGTCTTTTTTTTTGCTGGAAGCTTTTTCTACTACCTGTTCTGGGAGTTGTTCACCTTCCTTCTCCTTCCCCTTGTCAATCTATGCTTGCTCGATTAAAACCTCGGTGAGCTTTGCCGACTCATCGGTGTCTAATGTAACTGGGGCAGCTGGAGTAGTTGGTGTTGTCTCTCTCCTCAATTGAGAAACTTCTTGCTCCCTATCTAAATCTCTCCCATTCCTGAGACTCACTGCCATGAACTGATTCAGGTTTTGCTCCTTTGGATTAACGTTTATATCTGCAGGCAATGTTCCTTGTAGGCAATTATTCAAGGACATATATAGAAGTCCCAATTGAGTTTCAATGCCTTTGATTGCTAAATCATGTGCAACTAACTTCTCTTGCATCTTTCCTTTTGTCCCAATGAGTTGTTGCAGTATACCCCTGATTTTGATCATATTACTATCCTGTTGCTGATGAGGTAGTTGGTTGGTCAACTGTTGATGGTGTTGCTGATTATAGCCATGTTGCCTTTGATAAGATATGATTTGGCCTTGTGGTCGTGCTCCTCCTGGATTGGGTTGTGCTGTGGCTGGTTCGGTCTGTACTGTTGGTTTGCTGTTGGTCCCCATTGCTGCCCACCTTGCCTCTGACCTCCAAAATTATTGACATAATTCATGACTTCTGTGAATCCCTGGTTGTCACTCTCTACTCCAAGAGCACACATATGACTAGTTTATGCAAGGAGCACACAAACCTCCATTTGTGGTATCCACAATGTGCACCTGTTTCGTACCCATCTCATAGATTTTCTTTGTCAACAAGCTCATCTGGGTCATAAGAATGGCTATGTTTTCTGCATGTGTGTTTTTGGGGTCAAGAGCGACAGAATGCACTATTGGAGTGAGTGTTGTGTCTTTCTTCATACAGCCTGAATTTTGAGACATCTTGTCAAGAAGAATCTTGCACTTTGTGAAAGTTTTGCTCAGGAATACACCCCTGGCAGAAGCATCTACATTGGCCTTCAAACTGTCAGCCAAACCCATATAGAATCTATGTCCCAGCATCTGATTCGGAATGCCATGGTGAGGGCATTTCACCAACATGCACTTAAACCTCTCCTATGTCTCTTACAAAGTCTCAGTCGGTTTCTGCTTGAATTACAATATCTCATCAATCTGCCTCGCAGTTTTGTTGGGTGGATAAAACTTGTTTAAGAACTGCTTGACTAGTTCCTCCCAAGTAGCAATGAAGTTTATTGGGAGCGAATTCAGCCAAGTTTGAGCCTCCCCCGTTACTGAGAATGAGAACAATAATAATTTGATTGCCTCAGGAGTCACATTCGGCTGTCTTTGAGTGACACAAATTGATAGGAAGTTCTTCAGATGTTGTTGTGGGACTTCGATGTATGACCCGGAGAACAACACCTTATTCTGTAACAGGTGCAGCATGTTGTTGGTAATTTGGAATGTCTCCACTTGTATGGGAGGAACTGCAATTGCTGTGGCCAGGTTATCAGCAGTTGGTTGCGCCCAATCATAGAGAGCAGTTTCTGGCACAAGAGGTGCTACCACTCTGATGTTTGGGTCATCTCAATCATTCATGTTGTTCCCGTTGACGTTATCTATGTCACCCATTTCAATTTCAATTTGTTCATTTTGTTTCAGCTATTTGCTCTTCCTGTTAGCCCGGTTCAATGTACGGAATGCTTTCTCGGGATCAGAGAGTCCTTCAAAGAGTTCACCAGTTCTCAAAGAGCTTCTAGGAATGCACTTGAGTTACAGAAGAGTTCAACCGTGAGAATTTCAATGGAAATATTTTTAACCCCACAAAAATTTGATCTAAACTAATAATCCTAGCAATTCTTCAAAGTTACAATAAATAACACCGTTAGTTCCCTGGCAATGACGCCAAAATTTGATCACACCCAACTACGCCTTACAAAAAGGACTAAGCGGTGGCTGCAAATATATAATTCGGTTCAGTCCGGAGTCGAATCCCACAGGGAACTAACCTATTTACTACAACTTTTAACACTGCTAATGAATAGCTCAAACAATCCCCGTATGCACGATTTTTAATGGATAATGAGTAGACTTTAGTTAACTAATGAAAAACAATAATAAAACTAGCAATAATCAAGAATAGAGTTGAATTCAATGGTAAAATGGTCTAGGGTTATTGATTTCCCCAATTGTCGGATTAATTCCTGACATGTTATCTATAATCTCGCCATAATACTCTATAAAAAGTATGAGTTCTAGGTTACCACAATTATCTCTCGATCAATTACGATTTACTAGAAGCATTCTCTCGAACTACTCTAGTTAACAATTTATTCAACTCAGAATTATTCCACCAAAGCTTCGTTATCTCTAACCCTGCTTTTAAATTCAAGCAATTAATCTCTTAACTTACCCGAAAGTGGTGTTGTTCAACAACAATCTAACCCAGTGTTCTTTCTCAAGCAACACAAGGTAACTAGACACGTTTAATCAAGGGCCCTTTCAATTAATCACAGAAAAACACATAGTTGAACAATTATAGAGTAAGAAATGGCTTAATTATATCAAAACATAATCAAGACTTCATCCAACAATTGGTTCCATCAACCCTAGATTAAATGTTTAGCTACTCATGGTAAAACAAGATAAAGCCATAGAATAATTCATAATTCACAAAATAATGATAAAAAGAAGAAGAATGAAAAACTCTAATAGTTTCTTGATCTTTTCACACTTGTTCTTGCCTCCAATTGAGTCTAAAAACAAGCTTCCTCCCACTTGGGCAAGTTTGTTGAGTTTATATAGGGTTAGGATAAGTTTCCCACGCTTTACACTTTGGCCCCTGGACTTTCTTGGCATTTTCCATATCGACTGCGGTCATGGGCCAACCGCGGTCATTTTAGACAATTTTGTTTTTGCGCCTTTTTCCACCGCATCCCAACCGCGGCCCTACCACAGTCGCGGTGGACTGTTGCCCATTTTTTCTTCGCCTTTTCTTGCTCATTTTCATCCGGGCTCTTCTCGATTGGCCTTGTATCTACATATTTGACCCCAAAACACTCTATATCCTCCTCCTAACTCGCAGTAGCTCCTGCAAAGCATAAAAACCTCAATTAGAGCATTTTTTTATCATTTAGCACATAAAACATCAATAAAGTATGGTTAACTTAGAGAATAAATAGTATCTACATCGCATATATAGGCTACTATTAGATTGCAAAGTCAAGGTAGAGAATTTCGAGAAAGCAGAAAAAGTAAAGTGTATATTTCAGCATTGACTCAGATGTGTCCTTACAAATAGAATTATGTGCCCTTATATAGGAATATACAATAGTAACGGTTTTCCCCCATAATTTGGGCTAATTATGGACGTTAATGATATTGATTTCCCATTATTTTGGATTCTTATAACTGGTGCATTTATTACTATAAATGCCTTATATCAGTTCTGGTTCCCTTTCCTTATTTCCTTTCAATCCATGTATCTTTCCTTCTTTTTTATTGTTTATTTATTCCTTGCCAGATGTTAGGCCCGATACCGTCTCGTGGGTATTTCTTCATGTGCCTTTTCTTTTTCTATCAAATAAGATTGCCACATGTCGCTTTATTATTGTTCCACGCGTTATGCCATGTCAGCAGTCTAATATTCCACGTGTAGTGATTTTTCACCCCCAATACATCTAAACCAGCCCCGCCACGCCCTATTCCTATCCCTATACATAGACGTATATTTATAAGTTCTATGAGTTTTTTGTTCTCCACCAATTGTTTGGTATCGAAATGTCACAACCCTAACCCCGAACCCGGTCATGAGGGCGCCTCTCATGAAGACAAGGCCAGCCAGACCAAAACAGACCACCTCTTTTAAACAGTTAAATACCATAAGTAGTTCTAAAATATGATATAATAACCATAATTTGCGGGAATAACGATAACAACAATAGAAACCATCCCGACACAGCCCAAACCGGGGTGTCACAAGTCACAAGCATCTATTAGAGTATAAATACGACTACAAGGTCTGAATGTACAAAACAGGACTGATGAAAGAGAATGGATAAGAGCGGTGCTGCGAACGCTGGCAGCCACATTGCTAAACTCCGATGACTCAGCCTCTGATCAGCTCAACACCCGCTACCGGGTGAATAAATACCTGCATTTGCACACGAGGTGCAGGGAGTAAAGTGAGTACTCCAACTCAGTGAGTAATAAAGGTAAATAACAACTGAGCAGTAAGAAATCACATAAGCAAACCAACATGATGTATAGAAGCGGTGTAAAACCCTTCAGAAAATAGTGAAATTGTGAAATCTTTAGAAATATCTTAGCTCAGTTTAAAACCTCTTTTCAAAATGGTTTTTTCAATAGTTATGCAAATGAATGCAAAACAATTAGTGTAGATAAGCACAGAAATCCGCCCCTCGGGCTCAACACTCAATTTAACAGGTAATGTCAGGCAATCAGGAAGATAACACATAAAGTAACACAATCAACAGGTAATGGCAGACAAATGGAAATAAAGTAAGCACATAGAACAGTACCAGCCCCTCGGGCTCACTCTCAAAACACTCTCAGCCCCTCAGGCTCACTCTGTGATCACAATGGGTACCCGTGCTCATTGGGGGTGTGCAGACTCTGGGAGGGGCCCCTTACGGCCCAAGCGCAATATCAAGCCATCTTGTGGCATCAAATCTAGGCCCTCGACCTCATATCACTCAAGCCACCTCGTGGCGTATAAAAGTATCTCAGGCCCTTGGCCTCATATCACTCAAGCCACCTCGTGGCATATAAAAGTATCACAGGCCCTCGTCCTCATATCACTCAAGCCACCTCGTGGAGTATAAAAGTATCTCAGGCCCTCGGCCTCATATCACTCAAGCCACCTCGTGGCGTATATCCTCACATATGACCCTCGGCCTCACTCAGTCCGAAAATCATCACAAGCCCCTCGGGCATTAGTAAAACAGTAGTACTCAGCTCAAAACATCATTTAGAAATATCATTTATGTTTCAAATCTGAGTAAAAGTGACTGAGTTTGTAAAACAGTAGACATCAACAGGACTGAGTTCAAGTAATAATTAAAAAATAGTGAGGAAATAGTGATAAAAATCCCCGAAGGGTTCAGATAGTTGGCACGAAGCCCAAATATGGCGATCAGCCCAAATAATGATGATAACAAATAAGTTTCAATTAAATACGCAGTAAAATCATCAATCGAGACGGACCAAGTCACAATCCTCAATAGTAAACGACTCCACACACATCATCAAGTGCGTGTCTCACCTCAATATAGCACTACGATGTGCAATCCAGGGTTTCAAACCCTCAAAACAACATTTACAATCATTACTCACCTCGAACCGGCTAAATCTTTAGCTCGCGACGCCTTTGCCCCTCAAATCGGCCTCCACGCGCGTCGAATATATCCAAAATCAGAACGAATACGTCACAATATTCTAAGGGAGCAAAGCCCAAGCGAAAACAATCGAAAATATCAAAAATCCCGAAATTAGCAAAACCCGAGCCCCGGGCCTACTTCTCGAAACTCAAACATTTTCACATCATTAGATTCCTCGTCTCCCCTAGAGTTCATACATATCAACAACATCAAAATCGGAGTTCAACTGACCCCTCAAATCCTCCATTAAAGGCCTCTTAAACTCAAGCCCTAATCCTCCATTTTTAGCCCTTTAAACCCATTAATTACAGCTTTAATTCATGAAATTCTACCATAGGAATGTGTTTTAAGTCCAAAATCCTTACCTCAACGAAGTCTCTTTGATTCCTCTCTTCAAAATCGCCCAAAGCTCCCAATTCTGAGTGCAAAAATGGTTAAACCCTTCAAATATCGCCAAGGAAGACATATATATACATTCGGCCCAAACATAACCGCATCTGCGGTCCAAAATTTGCTTTTGCGGTACCGCATATGCGGTCAACACATCCGCTTCTGCGGAGTTCATTAAACCGGCCTAAGCCGCATCTGCGAACCTCTTCTGCATCTGCGCTTCCGCAAATGCGATCCCTTTAGTCGGTTCTGCGGTCCAGCTCACCTGACCCATTTTCGCTTCTGTGATGAAACACCCGCATCTACGGTCCACAAACCGCAGATGCAGAAATACCAGAAGTAGCAAATCTAAAGCTACAACATAAATTCCAATTTCCTCGCTAACCATCTGAAATCACCTCGAGGCCCCCGGGACTTCAACCAAAAGCACAAACATAACCCAATATCTTATTCAAACTTGTTCCAATTATCAAAACAACTCAAACAACATCAAATTACCCAAAACTCATTGAATTCAAGCTTAAGTTTTCCAAAAACTTCTGAAACACGCTTTTGATCAAACACCCAACCAAACCACTTCCAAATGACCTGAAAGTTTTCACACACATCCCAAATGACCCAACGAGCTACTGCAACTCTCGGAATTCCATTCCGGCCTCTATATCAAAATTTCACCTATCAACCGGAAAATGCCAAAATCTCAATTTCATCAATTCAAGCCTAAAACTTTCCACGGACTTCCAAAATGCATTCCGATCACGCTCCTAAGTCACAAATCAACTAACGGAGCTAACCAAATCATAAAAATCCCGATCCGAGATCTTATACAAACAAGTCAAATCTTGGTCAAACCTTTCAAATTTTAAGCTTTAAACTGGGAACTGTTCTTCCGATTTCATTCCGATTACCCTGAAACCAAAACCAACGATTAACATAAGTCGTAATACATCACACGAGGTAAGTCATGCCCGAGAACTAGAGATCAAAAGTGCAAAAGCTCAAAATGACATGTCGGGTTGTTACATCTTCCCCCACTTAAACATACGTTCTTCCTCGAACGTGCCTAGAGTTGTTCCAAAAGCTAGCCAATTGCTGAATAACCTTACCATGCATATACTCGGGGGTGATCCCACATCACCCTATCTCACATAGGTTCGATAACACAATATAACTGAAATTTCACAATCCATTCTAGCCCATAAACCATAGAACCACATTTCCACTTCTGAAACCATCAATACTATCAAAATCTCACATTTATATTGTGAATAAGTCCAAAAAAGCCGTACAAACCATATCTGTTGTCTCAGGTGCAATCACATGATATACCACATAACTCAAACACTAGTAGCGATAATTTCTAATCACAACAGTTGTACATAACAACCGAATACCAATAGAAAACCTCTTATCAACTAAAGTCTCATTCTAACACTTCCATATACTGCCAATGATAAATGAAACACGCAATAAACCATAACCATTTCTCAGATCAACCATTCATAAGGCCACTTCCCCACTGGCAAGGGCCATATCAAATTTCTGAGCCGAACCTTGATATTATCCTTCAAACATGCTGAAATCGAATCCGTTCGTATTCATTAATGATCCCAACGTTCTCCTCTAATACAACACACCACTCTGGTGACATGACACATCAATAGAGGCCTAAGCCACAACTAGCATAATACGCGCACCAATAAGCAACGGTCCGAACATAATCAAATCATGAAAATGACTCAAATGAAAGAGTTGGCTCACCAGTGCCACCTCAACACAAGGCTGAGAACCTATCTCACATCATAGAATAGAACACATGAATCTAACCCGCAAGGTCATATCCCACATAGCTTCACTGCAATGTGCGATCCTATCCAAACACTGCTCCACATGAGACACCTCAAGTCACTATGCTCGAAATTGACAACCACACACAATTTGATGTCTGGAACCAAAGCAAATCATTACACCCACGGTAAAACAAGTAACATATACCATGCAAACCCGATAGGACATAACCAATATGCGTTCATTGAGCAACACCCAATTGCTCTTCCTGCTCGACTGCCACTATGAATCCCAATAGAACCGCACCATGTGTGCCCATAACCAACAAATCATAGCGTCTCGCAACACAGAAAGGCAACTCATAGATCTCCCTAGATCATTAATAAACTCAATAACGATCGAACCAACCTATCCTTCAACAATACAATTTGGGGCCAATCAAGCCGACTCAATCTAGAACACGTATCCACATTGGCCTGCCAACGAACTCCTTACCAAGGAAGCCTGAAGCTGCTCCTTCCACTACTATAACTCCTGCCAAAGCCATACGATACGGTGCTCGGCACCAAATCAATACCGAAATCCGCAACCTTGCCCAATGACATGCCCGGCCACAAGAAACACATCCGAAAGGTCCCTCATCACCGAAACTGAATCAATGGTAGAAACCTCTGCACTGACATCCATCACGAAGGCCCAATTAAGAAAGGAAATCCTTCCCAGTCGTCCGCTGGGTCCTTGAAATATAAACAACTCTACTAGAACATAACTCGACGCACCTCCCCACTCAACCCCTGGCATTTCTGGCATAGCCCAAAGCGCAATAGTCCGGCATAACCCGACACAGAGACAACTAGTCTAAACCCCAACATCACATCCAAAATCTAATATACCAAGCAAAGAAAGATCCACTCGGGCCTCTAAATCCCGGTAGTTGCTAAACAATGCCGATACACGCGATCTACAACCACATCATTGCCTGAATATGAGAACTTCCGTCTCCACATCCACACGGCACATGAATCACCATATCTGATCCCAATTTTTCCGTCCGAACACATGTCACACCTTTAATACCCAATCATCCCACTATAAATACTCTAAAATTTCCTCCGTACCACCAAGCAAACTCGAATACCTGCAGTCAATCTAACAAGAAAGTGCCGCAATACTACCGAAGTACCATCAACTTAATCACATTGCCCTTTTTTTTTGAACATATGCCCTCGTCAAATCACCCCAAATTAGAAATACTATTTCCTTAATCATCTGAGGCTACCCGTTGCTTAAGGTTTTCATGAAATTCCTTTCAGAACTGACCGTAACTTTACACATTCAAATCTCGATCCTTATAACATACCGCATATACCATACCGTCCTAGGATAACATGATAACTTCATCTCCCTTCCGAGCCACAGACAACTACGAACTCTACTAGTAAAAACTTTCTATTGGCCCCGTCTAGAAGAAAAATCACTATACATCGCATATCCATAGAAGATATACATCTCCAAACCTCGATAAAAGCCATCAAGAACTCTCCGAGTTCCCTTTGCACAAATCAGACCTGTCAGGACTGAATCCTTCTAGATTGATTAAGCTAAGCAAACCAGCGAAACCTAAGAGCATCGCCGCAAAATACCTGAAAGAACTTATTACCTCGAACACACACAAGGAATTAATCATATCCTTACCATACCGATTCGGTCTACTATCAAGCTACTCCATCTATCTAAATTCCCTTCTGATTCATCTTCAACTTGATATTCCCTCTTGATGCAGCACCATAATTCCTCAACCCAGGCTTACCATACGAGATCCGAGCATTAAACCACACTGTGTAAGACCCATAAGCCGTTGAATACTCTCTTAAATATTCCCAGAAATATCACATTCCAAAATACTTTACTCTGTTGAACTTCCTGCGAATCTAAATCCGTTACCTTTACTTTCCTGATATTGATACATAGAATCCCATAATTAACATAGAAATATCACAAGTCTTGACCTCTTCCAATGAAAATACAGTTTCTAACCGCATATGCAACTTTAGAATACTCAATTGATGTATGCAGACTCTTTGAACACATTAGAATCATTCTTGCAAGTCATTCACTCTTATTCAAACTGCAATTTACCTGACCCAACGAACAGAACCACCTGTGCCTCATTGGCACTCCGACACTGCAGAGTAAAATCCTCATCCCAATACAACCAAGCAACTTCCTGCTCTATGCACCGAGCATTCTTTACCAACCACCACTTCAGACATCCCGTGATTATCATACCCTATGAAGCATAATATAACCTTTGTCAAAAAAATTCCTTTACTCGAGCCATCCTCGGTCTCTATTTCCGCAAGCCATAACTGATTCGCCCGCACGCCTCCAATTGGAACCAACATAGCACCTAACCGTGTAATCAACTACTCACAGCAGACTCCCCCACTTGGCTCGGAGCCACAGATCAAAATACTCTCAATAACTCATAACACTTATACTCTATTGATGCCACAATACCATGGTGAGATTAAACTCAAATCCTTTTGTAATCTTGTGAAAACATAGATCATCTAGTACTTTAAATCTTCGGCAACTCTCGCACTCATTCTCGCAGCAGCTAAGCCCACTCTCTCAAGCGACCCAAAATTCAAATTTCAACACTTACATTCACTTGCACATGAGATCTTCTAACAACACATAAGGGTCACACAACTCCAGAACACTTCGTAGGAGAAAACCCACCTGCTTCGCCTTAAACTAACTTTTATGTATACCTTCCACCATCATAACCATTACGCAGTCACTTAGCCTTCCTGAGTCTGAACTCATACCGCAACATGAAATCTACTCCACTCCCAACTAGGAGACATGAAAAGATTCTTCACATGCCCATAACTCGGCTATAACTCGAATCAAGACGGAAATCAAGCACCTAATAGTTCTTATATCCTCCAGCAGACCTTTCTCGTCATTTCCAAATCATACGAATACATCTCGCAGTACTAACATTCTCATACATAGCCATCTAGCCGTCACTTCCAAAATAGGGAAAAATTACCGAACATATAAATTTAAAAGCACTTGCTCACATAATCAGCACCTCGGTGTTCAAGCCATAGGAAACGATTTGGCATCAAGTCCTCCAGACTGGCCCAACATCAGCTCACAAAGATCACATCTCACCCCTTGATCAGGGAATCTCAAGCCATCAATGCACATCTGATACTAAGTGCTCATGCGTGCATACGAACGCGTGGAAGGAATTTCAAGAGTTACTTTTCAAGCTGAACCAAGGACGCACGATAAGAATTCAAGAATCTGAAGTTTTTCCTAAAGGTTCTGCAGCCTCTCGAGGATAAATACAGACGTCTCCGTACCGATCCGCGAGACTATACTAAACATGATCAAGGCTCATGAGACCTATGTAACCTTGGCTTTGATACCAACTTGTCACGACCCTAACCCCAAACCCGGTAGTGAGTGCGTTTCTCGTGAAGACAAGGCCAGTCAGACCAAAATAGACCACCTCTTTTAAATAGTTAAATACCATAAGTAGTTCTAAAACATGATATACTAACCATAATTTATGGAAATAACGATAACAACAATAGAAACCATCCCGACACAGCCCGCAGGGTGTCACAAGTCACGAGCATCTATTAGAGGATAAATATGACTACAAGGTCTGAATGTACAAAACAGGACTGATGAAAGAGAAGGGAGAAGAGCAGTGCTATAAACACTGGCAGCCACCTTGCTAAACTCCGATGACTCAACCTCCGATTAGCTCAACACCCGCTACCGGGTGAATAAATAGCTGCATTTGCACACAAAGTGTAGGGAGTAAAGTGAGTACTCCAACTCAGTGAGTAATAAAGGTAAATAACAACTGAGCAGTAAGAAATCACGTAAAGCAAACCAACATGCTGTATAGAAGCAGTGTAAAACCCTTGAGACAAATAGTGAAGCTATGAAATCTTTAGAAATATCTTAGCTCAGTTTAAACCTCTTTTGAAAATGGCTTTTCAACAGCTATGCAAAGTAATGCAAAACAATTAGTGCAGATAAGAATAGAAATCCGCCCCTCAGGCTCAACAATCAATTTAACAGGTAATGCCAGGCAATCAGGAAGATAACACATAAAGTAACACAATCAACAGGTAATGGCAGACAAATGGAAATAAAGTAAGCACATAGAATAGTACCATCCCCTCGGGCTCACTCTCAGAACACTCTCAGCCCCTCAGGCTCACTCTGTGATCACAATGGGTACCCGCGCTCACTGGGGGTGTGCAGACTCCGGGAGGGGCCCCTTACGGTCCAAAACCAATATCAAGCCATCTTGTGGCATCAAATCTAGGCCCTCAGCCTCATATCACTCAAGCCACCTCGTGGCGTATAAAAGTATCTCAGGCCCTCGGCCTCATATCACTCAAGCCACCTCGTGGCGTATATCCTAACATATGGAACTTGACCTCACTCAGTCCGAAAATCATCATAAGCCCCTCGGGCATTAGTAAAACAGTAGTTCTCATCCCAAAACATCATTTAGAAATATCATTTAAGTTTCAAATCTGAGTAAAAGTGGCTGAGTTTGTAAAACAGTAGACATCAACAGGACTGATTTCAAGTAATAATTCAAAACTGCGAGGAAATAGTGATAAAAATCCCCGAAGGGTTCAGATAATTGGCACAAAGCCCAAATATGGCGATCAACCCAAATAATGATGATAACAAATAAGTTTCAACCAAATACGCGGTAAAATCTTCAATCAGGACGGACCAAGTCACAATCCCCAATAGTAAACGACTCCACACTCATCATCAAATGCGTGTCTCACCTCAATATAGCACTACGATGTGCAATCCGGGGTTTCAAACCCTCAGAACATTATTTACAATCATTACTCACCTCGAATCGGCTAAATCTCTAGCTCGCGATGCCTTTGCCCCTCAAATCGGCCTCCATACCCGTCGAATCTATCCAAAATCAGAACGAATATGTCACAATATGCTAAGGGAGTAAAGCCCAAGCGAAAACAATCGAAAAATATCAAAAATCCCAAAATTAGCAAAACCCGAGCCCCGGACCCACTTCTCAAAACTCAGAAATTTTCACATTATTAGATTCCTCTTCTCCCCACGAGTTCATACATATCAACAACATGAAAATCGGAGTTCAACTGACCCCTCAAATCCTGCATTAAATGCCTCTTAAACTCAAGCCCTAATCCTCCATTTTTAACCCTTTAAACCCATTAATTACAGCCTTAATTCATGAAATTCTACCATAAGAATGTGTTTTAAGTCCAAAATCCTTACCTCTCTTTGATTCCTCTTGTCAAAATCACCCAAAGCTCCTAATTCTGAGTGCAAAAATGGTTAAACCCTTCAAAAATCGCGAAGGAAGTCATATATACATTCTGCCCAGACATAACCGCATCTGCGGTCCAAAATCCACTTTTGCTGTACCGCATATGCGGTCAACACATCCGCTTCTGCGGAGTTCATTAAACCGGCCTAAGCAACATCTGCGAACCTCTTCCGCATCTGCGCTTCCGCAAATGCGATTCTTTTAGCCGCTTCTGTGGTCCAGCTTACCTGACCCGTTTTTGTTCTGCGATGAAACACCCGCATCTGCGGTCCACAAACCGCAGATGCGAAAATACCAAAAGCAGCAAATCTGAAGATGCAACACAAATTCCAATTTCCCCGCTAACCATCCGAAATCATCCCGAGGTCTCCGAGACCTCAACCAAAAGCACAAACATAACCCAATATCTTATTCAAACTTGTTTTAATCATCAAAACACCTCAAACAACATCAAATTACCCAAAACTCATCGAATTCAAGCCTAAGTTTTTCAAAAACTTCCGAGACACGCTTTAGATCAAAATCCCAACCAAACCACGTCCAAATGACTTAAAATTTTGCACACACATCCCAAATGACCCAACGAAGTTACTGCAACTCTCGGAATTCCATTCCAACCTCTATATCAAAATCTCACCTATCAACCGGAAAACGCCGAAATCTCAATTTCGCCAATTCAAGCCTAAACCTTCCACAGACTTTCAAAATGCATTCCGATCATGCTCCAAAGTCCCAAATCACCTAACGGAGCTAACCAAATCATAAAAATCCCGATCCGATATCATATACAAATAAGTCAAATCTTGGTCAAACCGTTCAAATTTTAAGCTTTAAACTAGTAATTGTTCTTACAATTTCATTCCGATTACCCTTAAAACCAAAACCAATAATTAACATAAGTCATAATACATCACACGGGGTAAGTCATGCCCGATAAATGGCGATCAAAAGTGCAAAAGCTCAAAACGACCGGTCGAGTCGTTACACGGAAGGGGAGCCTTGGCCGACTAAAATTGATGCCATGTGACTAGGAGGCCATGGGTTCGAGCTGTGGAAACAACCTCTTCCAGAAATGCAGTGTAAGACTGCATATAATAGACCCTTGTAGTCTGGCCCTTCCTCGAACCCCACAGCAGAAGCTTAATGCACCGGGCTTCCCAGTCTTTTGGTATTGACTAATCGCATAATGCCAGTTAAAGAATGAATTGCTTTCTATCAATATTTTTTGGCAAGTTGCATATTTGGCTGGTTGGTAAAAATCTATCGAAATGTTAAAAGAAATATGTATAAAATATATATATTATATGCTATACATTTTATTAGGGGTGTACAAAGGAAACTGAAAAACCGTACCAAATCGATAATCCGAGTCACACCGAGAAAAAAAAACCCAACTATGGTTTGGTGTTAGAAAACAAAACCCGACCATAATTGGTTTGGTTTGGTTTTAACTAAAAAAAGTCAAACCAAAACCAAACCAACCCGATATTACATGTATACAAGTTTTAAAATATTTTATACATAAAAATAATTGTTGTAATATAATTTATAAATATTTCAAATATTTTTCATAGTTCTCTCTTTTAATGTATTATTTCAAGCTTTAACTTAGAACTTTTGAATGATCAAATATATTTTATAGAGCGTAAAGGTTAGTGATTCAAATAAATTCCAAAGCAAAATCAAATCAATAAAAATGCTAACAAAAAAATTCAATTTAATACTAGGAATAACAATAATATTGGATATTTGTTTTCTTAGTTTTTCATTACTTTAGATAGTGAAAATACGTAACTTACTTTTAATATTATTTAATTATGTAACTAATACTTAGTACTTATTAGTCGTACTTATTTTAACATGATTTAGTACTTTTAGATTATGTTTATTTTTATTATGGCTTATTAATTAGCAATATTTATTTTATGCGATTTGTTGACTATTTTAGTATAATCATGATTCATCTCAAATTATTTTATATTATTTTATTGGGTAACATCTTATATAATTTTATCCAACTAGGACCTAAGAAATATTAGAGAATAAATTATAAATTTTATGCTATGAAAATTTAGTCGGAAAAAACCCGAAAACTCCGAGAAAACCAAAAAATCCAAAAAGTATCGAGATTGAAAAAACCCAATTTTTGTTGGTTTGGTTTGGGGGCGATGTGCACAGATAGCCATTAATAGCACATGTCTTTATTTTTAAGCCATTGTTTTAAACGTCTTTAGTCTTTAGCCACTGCTTTAATAAACTTTTACCTGCCTGGACGAAAATACCCTTCTGTTATAAGCTTATACTTATTAAAGATCAGCAACAACAACGCGTAACTACCTTTCAAAGCAGCAGCAACGACTGTGATCGTCCAAAATTGCAGAAGCTTCTCTTCTGATTTCAAACTATAGAATTCAACTTTCTCGTCCAAAAATCAACATAAAATTACAGTAAGTTATGCGTTTGTGTGTTTCTGTTGATTTTTATTTCGTTACTAAGAATTTGATGCTAGGAATTTGATTTTTTTGCTTTTCTGGATTGATAACGTTAAGGACATCGCGTACTGTGATTATTCTATAAATATTGAGGACATAATGTTAAGGATTTGGTGTCCTTAACATGACACATAGTGTCGTGATTTTGCAAATTGTATTGAAAAACTTAAGGACACAATGTCCTTAACGTTTTTGCTGTTGTTCTGAATATTAAGGACATAATGTCCTATTTTGCAAATTGTTTTGAAAAAGTTTAGGACCTTTGGTCCTTAAATTAGTGTTCCAAGTTCAAAAGTTAAGGACATTTCGTCCTTAACTTACAGTTACAAATTTCAAAAGTTAACGACACATGGTCCTGAAGTTAGACTAACAAGGTCAAAAGTTAAGGACACTTGGTCCTTAACTTTGACTTACAAGTTCAAAAGTTAAGGACACTTGGTCCTGAAGTTTAAGTTCCAAGTTCAAAAGTTAAGGATTCATGGTCCTGAACTTCAAGTTTCAAGTTCAAAAGTTAAGGACACTTGGTCCTTAACTTTGAATACCAAGTTCAAAATTTAAGGACACTTGGTCCTTAACTTTGATTTCCAAGTTCAAAAGTTAAGGACACTTGGTCCTTAACTTGGTCCTGAACTTACAGTTCCTGTCCTTAATTTATACAAGGATTACTCTATAAATATGTCCTGAATTTTCCATTCTCTTGACTTGTAAGATGGTAACAATATGTATTATAGTTGCTTTTAATGGTAAATCGACTGAAGACTATAAATATCTTGATCATCAAACAAAGCTTGTTCTAGTACCTGAGGCAATTCAATTTGAAGATTTCATTAAATGGGTCTTTGAAGTTATTGAATTGGATAGAGACAATTTGAAGCAATGATATGGTTTGATATCAACCTGGGAACAAGCAAGGGAATGATTGTATCCAAAGATTTAGATCTTCACACATGTATAGAGTTACTAAAAAAGTCATTCACTCTTCAAGGGTTGTCGTTTCATTGTTGATGTTTCGGAAAGAGTTTTTGGATCTACAAGCACCTTTGAACATGTCAACAGAGAAAATCAACATGACAATCAAAACAAATGCCAACAGATAATGGAAATAGATATGGTTGAAGCTGAACCAATAACTGAAGAGGTGCTTCAAACATTTGATTCTATTCAAGTGGAAGGACAAAGCATTATAGAGATTGACAACGAACAAGCTTTGGGTATTCAAGTCTTAGAGAGTGCACCGGTAATAGAAGAAGTTGCTGAAAAAACCTCTACTCAACTAACTAGACGAAGCTCAAATTCAAAACAAAAAAAAATCCCCAACTACGATATTAAGAGAAAATGTTTCGTTGGATGAAATAAAAGTGGGATCAATATTTGACAAAAAGAAGAGTATAATTAACTGTTTTTCGAATATAGAAATTAAAGGACATTTTGAATTCAAGGTTGTTAGATCAAGCTCAAAAAGATATTCGTTGAAATGCAAAGATGATAGGTGTGGGTGTTGTGTGCGTGCTTTCAGAGTAAAAATTCAACACTGTTTAAGATAGTAAAGATTGGGAAAAATCATGACAGCTCAGTTAAATCTATGAAAGTTAATCAAAGGCATGCAACTTTAAAGTTAATTAGTGGTTACATTATTGACAATCTTCGAGACCCAAGGTTTGAAGTTACACCATCTTTTGTCATGGCAGAAATGCAAAAATTGCATGGACTAGACATTGGGTATCGCAAGGCGTGGCGTGCTATTCAACGTGCTTCAGCTTTAATAAGAGGAACTCCTGAAGAGAATTATGAATTATTGTCTTCATACTTGTATATGATGAAAAGTAAAAACCTGGAAACATATACTAACATAAAGATAGACGACAACAACAGGTAAACAATCAAAAAAGAGATTACTAGTCTGTTTTGTAAACTTTAGGACATGATGTCCTTAACTAGATAGTTAAGGACGTGATGTCCTTAACTTTGATGTGTGCAGTCAAAAAGTTAAGGACACTTGGTCCTTATCTTAGAGTTGCAAGTTAGAAAATTAAGGACTGCCTGTCCTTAACTTTTGAACTTGTAACTCTAAGTTAAGGACTGCATGTCCTTAACTTTTAAACTTGTAACTCTAAGTTAAGGACCAAGTATTCTTAACTTTTGACCTTGGAAGTCTAACTTCAGGACTACCTATCCTAAACTTTTGGGCTTGTATCCTGAAGTTCAGGACTAACTGTCATTAACTTTTGACCTTGTTAGTCTAAGTTAAGAACAACATGTCCTTAACTTCTATTAACCTTCTATTATACTATATTTTCAGGTTTCTTTATATATTTTATGTATATGGATCATCAATAACTGGTTGGAATCATTGTAGACCAGTGATTGCTGTTGATGCAACTTTTTTGAAGTCAAAATTTCATGGTGTTTTAATGATTTCAGTTTCAAAGGATGCAAATAACCAAATTTTCCCACTAGCCTTTGGAATTGCAGAATCTGAAAATAACAATATCTATGAGTGGTACTTTAGTGAGCTTCACAATGCAATTAGGAGCCGTGAGAATTTAAGTTTTTAATCAGACAGGTATCAAGCTATTGCATATGGCATTGCAAAGGTACATCCTGAAAGCCACCATGAGATTTGTATCTATCATTTGGAGCAAAACCTAAAGCGAAGGAAAGTAAAAAGTGAGGTCATACAACTTTCCAAAGTGCTGCAAGAGTATACAGGCGCAAAGAATTTGATCTATACATGTTAGATATAACAAAAGTAGATAAGAAGACTTATGACTACATGATGGAAGAACCACAGGAAAGGTGGGCACGTTCTTGTAGTCCACGATGAAGATATGCCATGCTCATAACAAACATAGTTGAGTCAATGAATTCTGTGTTATTAGAAGCAAGAGAGCTGCCTATATTAAGAATGATGGATTTCATCCAAGTGAAGCTACAACGTTGGTTTTATGAAAGAAGAACTGAAGTAGAAGAAACTTTTTATGACGTTCCTTGTTGGGTAGAAGAGGAATTGAAGAAAAAGATAGATTTAGCATTTATTTTGAATGTAAGTATTTGTTTAGCTTATTATTTTAATGATAATTTAACATAATGTACTAATTTATAATTTTTCAACATTAAAGGTCTTCCCTGTTGATTCATGGCGTTCTAGAGTTGAGGAAGAATGAATTACTTTCTTGGTGGACTTAAACAAAAGAACATGTGATTGTTTTCAGTTTCAATTTGATGAATTACCATGCATACATACAATTGCAGCCATCGAGATGAGAAACATCAAGAAGTCCAACTTTTGCTCGCACTGGTACTTAAAGGAATCTTGGCTGAAAACATATGAAAGACAAATACATCCTGTAGGACATACTGATTCTTGGATTGTACCAGAGAGTGTTAAGTCACAAATTATTAAACCTCCAGATGACAAAGTGCCACCAGGTAGAAGGCAGCAGAAAAGGCATATTCCAGCTACCGAGTCATCAAAAATAACATTCAAATATGGTCGTTGCAGAAGAATTGGTCATAATAGAACAACTTGTGTATATTCTCCGGCAGTCCATCCATTTTCAAGGAAGCATAGAGAATACTAGATATATACACTTATGTTTATCTACTCTTTTACGGTTTTTGCTATAAATTGGATTCATTTAGATTGTTTTTATTTGAGCAGATGTCCTAAATATTCAAAGTTTCTTTGCACTTACATGCTTTTTGTTTATTTTGAGTTCCAAGTTCAAAAGTTACGGACAGACAGTCCTTAACTTAGAGTTCCAAGTTCAAAATTTAAGGACATTTTGTCCTTAACTTAGAGTTCCAATTTCAAAAGTTAAGGAAACTTGGACCTGAAGTTTGAGTTCCAAGTTCAAGGCTTAAGGACACTTGGTCCTTAACTTAGAGTTCCAAGTTCAAAAGTTAAGGATACTTGGTCCTTAACTTTGAATTCCAAGTTCAAAAGTTAAGAAAACTTGGTCCTGAACTTCAAGCTCCAAGTTCAAAAGTTAAGGACACTTGGTCTTGAACTTCAAGTTTCAAGTTCAAAAGTTAAGGACATCTGGACCTGAACTTCAAGTTTCAAGGTCAAACGTTAAGGACATCTAGTCCTGAACTTCAATTTCCAAGTTCAAAAGTTAAGGACACTTGGTCCTTAACTAATACTTACAAGCTCTATAAACTTAATTTAGGGATTGTAAATGGACGAATCAATACTTGATAGAAACAAAAAAATTAATAACATGATGCCTTCATATTACTTCTGAAACTGTAATTTGGCATAACTGTGACCAAAAATTATGCTATGAAAACAAAATAAAAGCGCCTTGTTTACAGAAAGTTTATACAAAAAATCAACAACAACTAATTTTCTTTACAACTAAACTATCGCTCCTTTGGGCAGCAAGTTTCATTTTCACTATCATAGTCGTTGTCGACATTTTCTAGTGTTGTATCATAACCAAAATTGTTTTCCACTCTCCATGTGCCCAAAGATTTGCTGTAAGTTCTTTTTTGAAGTTTGTTATGTCTTCCGGTTGAAATTTCTCCACATCATTTCCCATCATTAACAACTCTACATACTTGATTAGGAATGCATCACAATCAGTCCTAAGAAAAATGTAAGTTATAGAGTCAATTAAACAATATATTTAATAAAATAAATCTAAAGTATATATAAATTATATAGCAAATGACAACACGTACGATCCAGTTTGGTGTGGTGATCTTTGCCACTGAATATCAAATTTGTTCAATGCATTTCCAAAAGACATGTGATTTTTCTCAAACTGTGAGAACTTTAGCAAGTGGCGAATCATGCGTGCATACATTTCAATGTGATTCATTCCTGCCTCATATGGTTCACTATAGAATCGTACACATCAATCTTTTTCTCATTCATGTAACGACCCGACTGGTCGTTTTGCTTTTTAGAACCCCGTTATGCTAAATGAAACTTCACGCACTTGCTTTAACTAATTTACGACCTACGGGGATGGTTGGTTCGGGATTTGGAAGAGTTTGGGTTGGAATAAGCTCATTTGATTCCTTATGATTTTCTTAAAAGGCTAAGTTTGACCTTGGTTAACATTTTTAGCAAACATACCCGGATTTGTATTTTGACGGTCCCAGAAGGTCCCTAGGAAAATATGGAACCAAGGCGTATGCACAGAATCAAATTCCGAGGTCCTTAGCCCGAGTAATAAATTTTTTATTAGAAATTGTTAAACTGAAATTCTAAGGATTTAAAGAAACTAAATAATGATTGATCACATTGGTATCAGGCTTGTAAGTTGGTTTCGGAGCCTAGTAAAGGTCCAATATAACATTTAAGACTTGCCTGCAAAATTTGGTGTCAATCCGAGGAGTATAAGTGCGTTTCGGCATGTTAGAAGTGAATTTAAGAACATGAAGTTCATAAGTTTGATCCAATTGGTTTTAGGGGGTGATTCTTAGATTTAGCGTTGTTTCGAGCATTTCAAAAGTTCGAGCGATTTTGTTTCATGATTTTAGACTTGTCGGTATGTTCAGGTGGGGTCTGGGAGCCCCGAGCATCAATCGGACGAGGCTCGAGTGAAGTTGGAAAATTTGAGAAGAGTTGAAGCTTCAGGTTGATGTCATAACCGCACCTGCGGTTGGTCATCCACAGGTGCGAGTCCGCAGAAGCGGTCCACCACTCGCAGATGCGGTCAAGCCAGGCCAGGCCAAAGCCGCAGAAGCGGCTGTCTTTCCACAGAAGCGGAGCCGCAAATGCGGCTTGCATCTCGCAGATGCGGCCCAGTGGCCCAGTGGTGATTCCGCAAAAGCGGCTCCTTTCCGCAGGTGTGGCCCATAACCGCAGATGCGGAAATCACTGAAGTAGTGAGCCTCATTTAATATGGGCTCTAACCATTTTTGTCCATTTTGCACTCGTGTATTGGGTGATTTTGGAGCTCTTGAGAGGAGATTTCCACCTAGCATCTTGAGGTAAGTTCATCCCCCTTATTTCTAAGTTTAACGCTAGAGTTTTGGGTAGATTAACACTTAAAGATTAGGAAAAATCAAGGGATTAGGGCAAAAACCTAGGGTTTTGATAAAACTTAGATTTTACCACAAAATTTGTTATAAAATAAAGTAGAAATCATATATTATTGATCCTTAGGTTATATAGAACAACTTTCTTCCAAAAATGTCGGAATCCGGGCACGTGGGCCCGGGGTCAGATTTTAGGAAACTTGTGTTTAAGGTTGGGAAATTGATTAAATAGTTAGAATGCGATCTTGTGAGCTCGTATTGACTAGTTCCTACCTTGTTTATCTAGTTTTGGATCGTTCAGCTCCAAATTGAGAATTTGAGCTTGTTCTTGGTATTGGAAGTACGTTTTGGAGCAAGGTGAGTCTCCTATTTAACCTTGTAAGAGGGAATTGTCCCTATAGGTGATGTAATCGAATAATTTGCCATTAAATGCAGGGGCTACGTACGCACTAGATGACAAGAGTCCATGTGTAGCTATTATTATGCTAAGTCCGGGTAGTCTAGGACCCAAAAGCATGCTTTATGTGATGTTCTTCCAACTTTATGTTTAATTTGAATTGTCTAAATCATGGTGATTATGGTAAATGAGACTACTAAGAGGAACATTATCTTTCTTGGCTTTTTTTTAAAGAGAAGTTGATATTTCCGTGAATAATTTCTTTCCAATTATATATTCATGTCTGCTTGTTGTTGTGTTTAATTACATTTGACCATATCACATGATTGATCCGTGAGCAGGGTAATAGATGCATCTATGGTTCACGCTGTTCGACCCTCGGCAGTGCACAATTTACTTTTATGTTGGATCGGACCGTACGACCTCGGCACTACTTGCGCATGCTTTACTCAGTATTTTCTATGAATTGAGCTTTATTATTATCTTGGAAATTAAAGTGGCCAACTATGATATTATCTAGGAGAGGACCTGTTACTTCTAATAAACTGCTTATTATATGTTCTATCCATGCTCAGTATAATTCATTTCTCATATTATTTGACACTAGTAAGTGTCAAGTCGACCTCTCGTCTCTACTTCTTCGAGATTAGACAGGATACTTACTGGGTACATATTGTTTATGTACTCATACTACACTTCTGTACTTAATTGTACAAGATCTGAGGCAGGTACATCTGGCTATCAGTCTGGTGCGCATCCCTAAGCACATTCTGAGGCTTCCACGGTGAGCTGCTCCCTTCCTGTACCGTTCAGCAGCTTGATGGAGTCTCTCTTTATGTTTTTATTGTCTATTTTATTTCGGATAGTAGGATAGATTTATTCTTTCGTATATTGTACTAGTTGTCCACAACTTGTGACACGAGGTCTTGGTACACACTTTAGTAGACTATTCTTTTGGGAATTGTATAATTATTTTTGGTACATTACTGGTTATTACTTGTTTTAACTTAAGAAATTACTGCAATTATTTTTGGGAACAAGTAAAAATGAGAACTTATTTATATTTCTGCGTTGGCTTGCCCGACAATGGTATTGGGCGCCATCATGACCTATAATAGAAATGGGTCGTGACAACATGGTATCAGAGCACTAGGTTCACGTAGGTCTCACAAGTCATGGGCAAACCTATTAAAGTCTTGCGGATCGGTACGGAGACGTCTGTATTTATCTTTGAGAAGTTATAGGGTGTTAGGAAAAATACTCTTTATTTATTTCCTATCATGTAGTGGTTGATATACTAAATTTACCTCTTCTATTCTCTCACAGATGGTGAGGACATGCACAATTGATGTTCCAGACCCGGGAGGAGCTGCTCCTACCATTGTTAGAGGCCGAGGCAAAGGCCGGGGGAAGGCACCGGCCCGAGGCAGGGGACGAGGGCATCCCAGAGCTGTTCCAGTTACACCACCAGTAGATCCTACAGGATATCCTATCATTGAGGAGCAGGGCGAGGTGCCCGCAACTGAGCTTACCCAGGCAGACTTTATGACAGCACCAGGTTTCCAGGAGGTCATGGGCTGTATGCTGCGGGTCATGGACATCATGACTCAAGCCGGTTTATTTCCAGTTGATCCAGCTACATCATAGGTAGGAGGGGGAGCATAGACCCATACTGCTCAAGCTCTTAGTCACGCAGCTGCAGTGTATCAGACTCCGGGTGCACTACCCGCAGATGGGGCTCAGTCAGTTGTTGCAGTGGTGCCCGAGCCCAGACCAGCTGCAGATGGTGACCCACAAAAGTTATTGGATAGATGGACTAGACTTCACCCTCCTATCTTCGGGGGTGAGCATAATGAGGATGCCCAGGATTTCATTGATAGGTGTAGGGACAGACTACACAACATGAGTATATTGGAGTCGCATGGGGTAGACTTCACTACTTTTCAGCTGGAGGGCAGGGCCCGTAGATGGTGGCAGTCTTATGTTCTTGGCAGGCCAGCAGGTTCTCCTCCCCTTACTTGGGGTCAGTTCACACAGATATTCTTGGACAGGTATATCCCACCCTCTGAGAGGGAAGAGTTGTGGTACCAGTTTGAGCATATTGAGCAGGGTCGGATATCCGTGACCGACTATGAGGCGAGATTTTCTGAGTTGTCTCGCCATGCTCTCATGATACTTCCCACGGATGCAGAGAGAGTGCAGAGATTTGTTGCAGGGTTGCACCCCGGTATTCGAGCTAGCATGGCCCGAGAGGTCGAGATGGGTACTGAGTATCAGCTAGTGGTGGAGATTGCTCGCAGGATTGAGGGTTATCACTGTTGCCCCTCTTCTGTTATAGCTCTTTAGTCCCATCCCTACCAAAGAGGAGGTAGAGAGTAGTTTCAGCAGGACAAGAGGGCTTGATTTTCTGGAGAGTTCAGAGGTTCCCCAGCTAGTGGTAGGGGAACTCCGGGAGGGGTCAGCCCAACAGGCCCCCGCATTAAGCACCGCCACCACCTTTCCGAGGTACTCCAGTGTGACCTTATTTTAATGCGATACCGGAGAGTTCTTACCATCCACAAGCTATTTAGGGTTCCTCTGGCGGGTATTCTGGTCATCAGGGTTCTTCCAGTGCTTACTTTAGTGCCATGCCAAAGAGTTCATATCGCCCACCAGCCATTCAGGGTTCTTCTAGTGGATATTCGGGTTAGCAGGCTCAGACTTCAGGGCAGCAGGCTATGGTGCCGAGGGGTTGCTACGAGTGTGGAGATCCAGGTCATAAGAAGAGGACCTTCCCCAGGCTTCGGGGCAAGGCATTACAGCATGGTCAGCAACCCATGATTTCAGTACCGGTTGCCCAGCCGTCTAGAGGTGGGGGAAGACTGGTAGAGGTCGGCCTAGAGGTGGAGGCCAGACAGGGAGAGGTCAGCCAGCTACTGCTCAGTCAAGTAGAGGCCAGCTAGTCGGCGCTCCAGCCAGATTCTATGACCTTCCGGCTAGGCCAGATGCATTGGCCTCATATATCGTCATCACAGGTACTATTTCCATTCGCGGTAGAGATGCTTCGGTATTATTTGATCCAGAGTCTACCTATTCATATGTAGCGTCTCTGTTTGCCCATTTCCTAGTTATTTCTCCTGAGCCTTTGGGCACTCCTGTTCATATGTCCACTTATGTGGGCAATTCTGTGGTTGTGGATCGGATCTACCGGTCCTGTGTGGTTACATTCTGTGGTTTCAATACTAGAGCGAATCTCCTCTTGCTTGATATGATCGACTTTGAGATCATCCTGGGCATGGATTGGTTATCTCCATATCGTGCCGTCCTAGATTGCCATGCCAAGATTGTTACATTAGCAATGCCAGGGTTGCCGAGGTTGGAGTGGAAGGGTTCCACAGTTGATACATCTAGTCGGGTTATCTCTTTCCTGAAGGCTTGGCATATGCTCAAGAAGGGGTGTTTGCTCATCTAGCTTATGTTCGGGACATCACCATAGAGTCTCTGACGATTGATTTAGTTCCAGCAGTCCGAGAGTTCACCGATGTGTTTCCTTCTGATCTTCCTGGCATATTGACAGATCGCGATATTGATTTCTGTATTGATTTGGCTCCAGGCACCCAACCCATATCTATTCCGCCGTACCGTATGGCTCCAAGAGAGTTGAAAATGTTGAAGGAGAAGCTTGAGGAGTTGTTAGCAAAGGGGTTTGTTAGACCTAGTGTATCACCTTGGGGTGCACCAATGTTATTTGTGAAGAAGAAGGATGGGACTATGCGGATGTGCATTGATTATCGCCAGTTGAACAAAGTCACCATCAAGAAAAAGTATCCGGTGCCTCGTATAGATGATTTGTTTGACCAATTGTAGGGTGCTAGGGTGTTCTCTAAGATCAACTTGAGGTCAGGTTATCATCAGCTGAAGATTCGGGACTCGGATGCTCCGAAGACTGCATTCCGGACTAGATATGGCCATTATGAGTTTTTGGTGATGTCGTTTGGATTGACTAATGCCTCAGCGACATTTATGGACTTAATGAACATGTTGTTCAGACCTTATATTGACTCTTTTGTCATCGTCTTCATTGATGACATCTTGATATACTCACGTAGCCTGGGAGAGCACGAGCAACATTTGAGAGTAGTGCTTCAGACCTTGAGAGAGCAAAAGCTATATGTTAAGTTCTCCAAGTGTGAGTTTTGGCTAGAGTCAGTGGTATTCTTGAGGCATGTTGTGTCAGGAGAGGGTATTAAGGTGGATCCCAAGAAGATTGAGGCAGTCCAGAGTTGGCCACGTCCTACTTCAGTGACCGAGATCAGGAGTTTCCTGGGGCTAGCAGGTTATTACAAACGATTCGTGCAGGGCTTTTCATCTGTTGCATCACCTTTGACTAGATTGACCCAGAAAGGTGCTCCTTTCCGTTGGTCCGATGATTGTGAGGTGAGCTTTCAGAAGCTCAAGACAGCTCTGACTACAGACCAGTTCTTGTGTTGCCTTCCGATTCAGGGATGTATATGGTATATTGCGACGCTTCGCGTGTTGGATTGGGATGTGTATTGATGCAGGATGGGTGAGTTATTGCATATGCTTTGTGTCAGCTGAAGATCCATGAAAAGAATTATCTTGTGCACGATTTGGAGTTGGCTGAGATTGTTTATGCTCTTAAGATATGGAGGCATTATCTGTATGGGGTGTCATGTGAGGTTTATACTGATCATCTCAGTTTACAGCATTTATTCAAGCAGAGGGATCTCAATTTAAGGTAGCGTAGATGGCTTGAGTTACTGAAGGATTATGACATCACCATTCTTTATCATTCGGGCAAGGCAAATGTGGTCGCAGATGACTTAACCAGGAAAGCAGAGAGTATGGGTAGCTTGGCATTCATTCCAGCAGAGGAAAGGCCACTAGCTTTGGACATTCAATCCTTGGCTAACAGACTTGTGAGGTTGGATACTTCCGAGCCCAACCGAGTTCTTGCGTGCGTTGTTGCTCAGTTTTCATTATTGGGGCAGATCAAGGCCCGGCAGTTCGATGATCCACATTTGGCAGTTCTCAAAGAGACAGTGCTTCAGGGTAGTGCCAAGGAGGTTTCTATTGGCGAGGATGGTGTTTTGCGACTCTAGTATCGCCTATGTATTACTAATGTTGATGGTCTGAGGGAGAGGATACTAGAGGAGGCACACAGTTTATGGTATTCCATTCATCCAGGTGTGACGAAGATGTATCGTGACTTGAGACAACATTATTTGTGGTGGAGAATGAAGAAGGACATAGTGGAGTATATGGCTAAGTGTTTGAATTACCAGCAGGTTAAGTATGAGCACCAGAGGCCGGATGGCCTATACCAGAGTGGAAGTGGAAGAGCATTTCTATGGACTTCGTAGTTGGTTTGCCCCAGACTTTGCAGAAGTTTGATGCAGTATGGGTCATTGTTGACAGGTTGACCAAGTCGGCGCACTCTATTTCGGTTGTGACTACTTACACTTCAGAGAGATTGGCTCAGATTTACATTTAGGAGATAGTCTAGTTGTACGGTGTGCCTGTGTCCATCATATCATATATAGGCCCTCAGTTCACTTCCCATTTCTGGAGAGCCATTCAAAGTGAGTTGGGGACCCGTGTAGAGCTTAGCATAGCATTCCATCCTCAGACCGACGGGTAATCGGAGTGGACAGTTTAGATTTTGGAGGACATGCTTAGAGCATGTGTGATTGACTTTGGAGGACAGTGGGATCAGTTCTTGCCCTTAACAGAGTTTGCTTACAACAACAACTATCAATCCAGCATTGAGATGGCTCCATTTGAGGCCTTATACGGTCGGTGTTGTTGTTCTCCTAGCCCGGTGAAGCTAAGTTATACGGTATAGATTTGGTGCAAGATTGCTTAGACAAGGTAAAGTTGATTTAGGAGAGGCTTCGCACAGCTCAGTCCAGACAGAAGAGTTACGCGGATCAGAAGGCATGTGATGTATCATTCATGGTTGGCGAGAAGGTTCTCTTGAAAGACTCGCCAATGAAGGGTATTATAAGGTTCGGGAAGAAGGGCAAGCTGAGCCCAAGGTTTATTGGCCCATTTGAGGTGTTGAGGCGAGTTGGGGAGGTTGCCTACGAACGTGCTTTACCCCCTAGTTTATCGGGAGTTCACCTAGTTTTTTACATGTCTATGCTTCGGAGGTATCATGCTGACTTGTCCCACATGTTAGACTTTAGTACTATTTAGCTGGATGAGAGTCTGAGTTATGAGGAGGAGCCAGTTGCCATTATTGATAAATAGGATCGCCAGTTAAGATCCAAGAGGATTTCAGCGGTGAAGGTCCACTGGAAGGGCCAACCAGTTGAGAAGGTGACATGGGAGTCCGAGAAGGACGTGCGGAGTAGATATCCACATTTATTCAGCACCTCAAGTACTTTTCTATGACCGTTCGAGGATGAACGTTTGTTTAAAAAGTGGAGAATGTAATGACCCGACTGGTCATTTTGCTTTTTAGAACCCCGTTTCCCTAAATGAAACTTCCCGCTCTTGCTTTAATTAATTTACGACCTGCGGGGATGGTTGGTTCGGGATTTGGAAGAGTTTGGGTTAGAATAGGCTCATTTGATTCCTTAAGATTTTCTTAAAAGGATAAGTTTGACCTTGGTCACATTTTTAGTAAACGGACCCGGATTCGTGTTTTGACAGTCTCGGAGGGTCCGTAGGAAAATATGGGACCTGGGCGTATGCCCGAAATCGAATTTCGAGGTCCCTGGCCCGATTAATGAATTTTTATTATAAATTGTTAAACTGAAATTCTAAGGATTTAAAGAATCTAAATAATGATTGATCACGTTGGTATCATACTCGTAAGTTGGTTCTGAAGCCCAGTACAGGTGCAATATAACATTTAAGACTTTCCCGCAAATTTGGTGTCAATCCGAATAGTATAAGTACATTTTAGCCCGTTAGAAGTGAATTTAAGAACTTGAAGTTCATAAGTTTGATCCAATTGAATTTAGGGGGTGATTCTTAGATTTTGCGTTGTTTTGGGCATTCCAAAGGTTTGAGCGGGTCCATTTCATCATTTCAGACCTGTCGGTATGTTCGGGCGGGGCCTGAGAGCCCCGAGTGTCAATCGGACGAGGCTAGAGTGAAGTTGGAAAATTTGAGAAGAGCTGAAGCTTCAGGTTGATGTCATAACCGCACCTGCGGTTGGTCATCCGTAGGTGCGAGACTGCAGAAGCGGTCCACCCCTCGCAGATGCGGTCAAGCCAAGCCAGGGCAAAGCCGCAGAAGCGGCTGTGTTTTCGCAGAAGCGGAGCCGCAAGTACGGCTTGCATCTCGCAGATGCATCCCAACAACCCTGTGGTGATTCCGCAGAAGCAGCTTCTTTTCGTACATGTGGGAGGCGCAGGTGCAGCCCATCACCACAGATATGGAAATCACTGAAGTAGTGAGCCTCATTTAATACGGGCTCCAACCATTTTGCCCATTTTGCACTCGTGTATTGGGCGATTTTGGAGCTCTTGAGAGGAGATTTCCACGTAGCATCTTGAGGTAAGCTCATCCACCTTATTTCTAAGTTTAATGCTTGGGTTTTGGTTAGCTTAACACTTAAAGATTAGGAAAAATCAAGGGATTAGGGCAAAAACCTAGGGTTTTGATAAAACTTAGATTTTACCACGAAATTGGTTATGAAATGAAGTAGAAATCATATATTATCGATCCTTAGGTTATATAGAACAAATTTCTTTGAAATGTTTTTAAATCCAGGCACGTGGGCCCAGGGTCCGATTTTAGGAAACTTGTGTTTAAGGTTGGGAAATTGCTTAAATAGTTAGAATGGGATCTTGTGAGCTCGTATTAACTAGTTCCTACCTCGCTTATCTAGTTTTGGATCGTTCGGCTCCAAATTGAGAATTTGAGCTCGTTCTTGGTATTGGAAGTACACTTTGGAGCGAGGTGAGTTTTCTATCTAACCTTATAAGAGGAAATTATCCCCATAGGTGTTGTAATCAAATAATTTGCCATTAAATGTGGGGGCTACATACGCACTAGGTGACGCGAGTCCGTGCGTAGCTACTATTATGCTAAGTCTGGGTAGTCTAGGACCCAAAAGCATGCTTTATGTGATGTTCTTGCAACTTTATGTTTAATTTGAATTGTCTAAATCATGGTGATTATGGTAAATGAGACTAGTAAGAGGAACATTAGCTTTCTTGGCTTTTTTTAAAAAGAAGTTGATATTTCTGTGAATAATTGCTCTCTAGTTATATATTCATGTCTGCTTGTTGTTGTGTTTAATTACATTTGACCGCGTCGCATGATTGAATCTCGGGCGGGGTAATAGGTACATCTATAGTTTGCGCCATTCGACCCTCGACAGTGCATAATTTACTTTTATGTTGGATCGGGTCGTACAACCTCGGCACTACTTGTGCATGCTTTCCTCAGCATTTTCTATGATTTAAGCTTTATTATTGTCCTGGAAATGAAAGTGACCAACTGTGATATTATCTAGGAGAGGACCTGTTACTTCTTACTATAAACATCTTATTATATGTTCTATCCATGCTCAGTATAATTAATTTCTCATATTATTTGACCCTAGTAAGTGTCAAGTCGCCCTCTCGTCTCTACTTCTTCGAGATTAGACAAGATACTTACTGGGTACATATTGTTTATGTACTCATACTACACTTCTGTACTTAATTGTATAGGATTTGAGGCAGGTACATCTGGCTATCAATCTGGTGCGCATCCCTAAGCACATTCCCAGACTTCCACAGTGGGTTGCTCCCTTCCTGTGCCATTCAGCAGCTTGATGGAGTCTCTCTTTATGTTTTTGCTCTCTATTCTATTTTAAACAGTAGGATAGATTTATTCTTTTGTATATTTTACTAGTTGCCCACAACTTGTGACACCAGGTCTTGGCACACACTTTAGTAGACTATTCTTTTGGGAATTGTATAATTATTTTTGGTGCATTACTGGTTATTACTTGTTTTAACTTTAACTTAAGAAATTACTGCAATTATTTTTGGGAACAAGTAAAAATGAGAACTTATTTATATTTTCGCGTTGGCTTACCCGGCAATGGTGTTGGGCGCCATCATGACCTATAATGGAAATGGGTCGTGACAATTGAAGTCCAATACCCACAAAAGAAAATGTGTCACAACATCATCATCTTCTAAAGGAAGCCGACATGGAAAAAAGATTTCTTCAACCTCAGTCCAAGCAATTCTACATCTACGATTGTCACCCTACACATATGGTGTCATAAACAATTGATTATCACCACACCAAAACGCATCTGTAGCATCTTTATTGAAATTCTTATATACAAGCACCATATAGTTATCAAAAAGTATATCTGTAGTTGTACAACAAAAAGGATGGGCGCGAGGGTTGTAGCATTCCTTCTTTCTCAAATAATATAGGGCAATGTCAATATGCTTCATAAAAAGAAAAAAAATAAAACAAATCCATCAGTCATAAATAATTAAAGAACAATAAATTAAGAATAAAGAAAATAAATGCCTTGCGAATTATCAAACCTTATCATCAAGTACAAATCTACTATCTGAAAGCTCAAGGAAGAACATTTTCCTACTAATTTTTTGATGGTACAATTTATATGGATTCTTTCTCACATCATTATTGTCAGCATATATTTCAGTTTCTCCCCTGAAAATTTTGAGAATATCAAAGTTAGAAGTTAGTCCTCATTTCCTAATTAAGGACATCTAGTCCTGAACTTAGGCTAAGAAGTTCAAAAGTTAAGAATAGGTCCTGAACTTTGAGTTCCAAGTTCAAAAGTTAAGAACAATAGGTCCTGAACTTCAAGTTTCAAGTTCAAAACTTAAGGACACATCAGTTTGACAAGTTCAAAAGTTAAGGACATTTGGTCCTGAACTTCGAGTTCCAAGTTCAAAAGTTACAGACAAAAGTTCCTGAACTTTGAATTCCAAGTTCAAGTTAAGGACACTTGGTCCTGAACTTACATTTACAAGTTCAAAAGTTAAGGACACTTGGTTCTGAACTTAGACTTGCAATCTCAAAAGTTAAGGACACTTAACTTTAGGAATTTAAAATTACAAGTTCAAGACACAAATTTAAGCAATTAACAAATAATGAAATATATTTAGGGGCTTAAGCTTTTTTGCGACCTTTCCTTTTCTCCTTGCCCAACCTCCCAATAAATTTATTCAATAAGTTTTCATCATCTTTGGCATAATGAAAAATACATGTACGAGTATATTTTGATTTTATCCAGCCCGTATTCTTGGGGGTATTTTTATTGTGCGCAATCGATGTTCCTGTTTTTCTTTCCTGTCCAAAAGGAGATTTCAATTGATAACTAAGCTTCTTATTTCTTTTCCATCGACCAAGATCTTCTTCAACATTTCCTTCAACCTCCATAGACAAACCCTCATCATTGCTCATTTGTGTAGTTGGAGGAGTAGGAGTAAGAATAGAAAATGATGGACCATCAAAACCAATACTATCTCTCTTCCTTTTCCTAGTATAATGGTTAGAGGCTTCACTTTTGTTTTGCACTGCAGACACCACTGTATACATTAGTTTGCTGCAAGTCATCAATTCTAGAATGAATTGTCAAATGAAGAGACAAAAATGATGGACATAATTTTTGAAAAGTACTGGCAATTTCAATTATGGATATAATATTTAGCACAATCAATACATGTGTTGTCTACGCTGCCTTCTTGTACTTCTTCAACAGACAATTGACCTGACGTATTGGTTGCATTTTCTTCATCTTGCAACTATACGTTTTCTTTATCTTGCAACTGTTCTCCATGATCTTCGATTGCAAGTTCACAAAATTCTACAAAATATTTACAAGAGCTAACACAATTAGTACTTGTTACTAATCTTTGATTAAAACAAACATGTATAAAATTTTAAAAAAAAATCCGTCTAACCTTTTGCAACTGTCAAGATCATGCCAGTTAAATCATTATCTTCAGTAGCATTTTCTTGGCTTCCAATATTGTCGGTAAGAGAGCGAGGTGTAGAGAGATAATATGTTCCTTCTATACATTTGCAAATAATCTCACTTATGCTTGTTCATTGGGTATTTTTTAAGTCTTGAGATTGTCCTCCACTTCTCTCTTGATAGTCCACTCCATCTTCTTCCCTTGCAGCTTCAAAAGATTATGTAACATTTACAATTAATTTCCTTTACTAATAGTTTACTAAAACTAACATTCAACATATCATGAAAATTCCATCTAACCTTGATTGGCATCATTTTAAATTCCAAATTTCTCTTTAAGTGAGAGAGGTGTAGAGAGATCATATATTCCTTCAATACATTTGCATACAATCTCACTAACACTTGTTCCCAATGGATTTTCTAAATCCTGAGATTGCACTCCACATTTACAAATTTTTTCTGATACTCCTGTCTCTTTTGGATTTTCCTGGTCTTGATATTCTACTACATCTTGAAATTACACTCCATAAATAGATTCTAGATATATTTGTAATCACAAAAAGGTTATATATATTACACTATTAAATATAAATTTCAATGACAATAAATTTATATCTAATATTTCCCAATTTTAGTGCCAATATTAGTTTCATCTTCTAGATGTGCATCTCTATAATCGCATTCATACTGATCTTCTGCATGCACATATGTATATTCACATTGATCATCACCTGCATCTTTGTTAATTGAAACAGTAGTTTATGTACCATCACAATGATCATCAACTGCATGTTTACTACTCGGAACAATACATTCTCTCTCTCTCTGTTCCTTTCATCAGGTTTGACAAGAATATTCAACAAAGTATCAATCTTTGATCATAGGTCTTTCTTTAAATCCTCTGAAAGAAATTAAGTTAAAAAGTTAAGGACAAGTAGTCCTAAACTTCAAGTTACAAGTTCAAAAGTTAAGGACGCTTGGTCCTGAACTGTGAGTTGCATGTTCAAAAGTTAAGGACATTTGGTCCTTAACTTTGAGTTCCAAGTTCAAAAGTTAAGGACACTTGGTCATGAACTTCAAGTTTCAAGTTCAAAAGTTAATGGCACTAGGTCCTGAACTTCAAGTTTCAAGTTCAAAAGTTAAAGATACTTGGTCCTGAACTTAGACTAACAAGATCAAAAGTTAAGGACATGGTGTCCCTAACTTAGAATTACAAACACTGAAATAAATGATATTACCTTGATGTCATTTTGAATCTTTTTTTCTGATTCAACTATTTTTTAATTTATTCTAGTAACTTCTGCTTGCATATCCTTTTTAAACTTCTCCAATAATATCTGAATCAAAAACCATAAAAACAAAAAAGCCTCTTAAGAAAAAATAATCAAATAAAAAACTAATGCTATTCATAGACAGAAAACCTACTTTAACAATTTCCTTAAGCAAGGCTTCATCAAATAGTGTGGAGGAAGGCATTGAACTTTGATCTTGAGACAATGGCTCATGCACACTAACAGGCTCCGCATCTTCTTCAATATGAATAAATGGTGCCACCTCGATCAACTTATACAACTATTATATAAGAGAAAAACGTAAGTATTCAGAACTAAAACACATAACCAAAAGAAATAGCTAGTAATCAGATTAACTTACATTTTTATTATGGAAGTATTTTTTACACAAAGAATCATATTGTGGAGATTTCATATCTGAATAACATAAAATCTGAGGATACCCACATTCTGTGAAGTTCACAAATTGTTTTTCCTGGAAAATTGGGAGTACTTCCATAATCCAAATACAAAAAGCGAAAAGGAAACCAAGTATAGTACAACCGTCCTTGTCTTTATATTTCTCTTTCTCTTTCTCTTTCTCCTTCTCATTCTCATTGGGCTTCAAACAACTCTTCAATAATTTTACTAACATTTCATAACAAAGAGAGCCCCAGTTGAAATAAGAGCAGAGTTCATTGTCATCTACAATTTTCATTAGCTGCTCGGGCACATTCCGATTTTTCCACTTCCCCATCACAACATATTCACCAAAATAAATTGTTGCCAACGTCACCGCATCATCATCATTACTTACACTTGTAACATCCCGACTGGTGCCTTTTAGAACCCCGTTCCTCTAAATAAAACTTCTCACGCTTAATTTAACTAATTTATGACCTGTGGGGATGATTGGTTCAGGATTTGGAAGAGTTTGGGCTGGAATAGGCTTAATTAATTCCTTAAGATTTTCTTAAACGGCTAAGTTTGACTTTGGTCAACATTTTTAGCAAACGGACTCGGATTTGTGTTTTGACGGTCCCGGAGGGTCCGTAGGAAAATATGGGACCTGGGCATATGCCCGAAATCGAATTTCGAGGTCCCTAGACCGAGTAATGAATTTTTATTAGAAATTATTAAACTGAAATTCTAATGAGTTAAAGAAACTAAATAATGATTGATCACGTTGGTATCAGGCTCGTATGTTGGATCCGGAGCCCAGTATAGGTCCAATATAGCATTTAAGACTTGCCCGCAAAATTTGGTGTCAATCCGAGTAGTATAAGTATGTTTCGGCACGTTAGAAGTGAATTTAAGAACTTGAAGTTCATAAGTTTGATCCAATTGGTTTTAGGGGGTGATTCTTAGATTTAGCATTGTTTCGGGCGTTCCGAAGGTTCGAGCGGGTCCGTTTCATGATTTCAAACTTGTCAGTATGTTCGAGCGGGGCTCAGGAGCCCCGAGCTTCAATCGAACGAGGCTGAAGTTGGAAAATTTGAGAAAAGTTGAAGCTTCAGGTTGCTGTCATAACCGTACCTGTGGTTGGTCAGCTGCAGGTGCGAGACCGCAGAAGCGGTCATCCTCTCGCAGATGTGGCCAAGGCATGCTAGGCCCAAAATCACAAAAGCGACTCCATAACCGCAGAAGCGGTCCCAGCCTGCTTGTCCAATTTCGCAGATGCCGCCTCTTCCTCGTAAAAGCGGGACCGCACCTGACCGCAGATTCGGAAATCACTAAAGCAGTGAGCTTCATTTATTTCGAGCTCTAAGTCATTTTGGCCATTTTTCACTCACCCATTGGGCAATTTTTGAGCTCTTAAGAGAAGACCTTCACCTGGAATCTTGAGGTAAGTTTACCCTACTTATTTTTGGTTTAATACTTGAGTCTTGGGTAGATTAGAACACAAAGATTAAGGTAAAATTATGGGGTTAGAGCAAAACCTAGGGTTTTGATAAAAGTTAGATTTAACCACGAAAGTTATTATGAAATGCGTTAGAAATCATATATTATTGATCCTTAGGTTATAGAGAACAACTTTCTTCGGAAAAAATCGGAATCCGGGCACGTGGGCCCGTCGTCGGATTTTAGGAAACTTGTGTTTCATGTCAAAAATTTGCTTAAATAGTTAGAATGCGATCTTGTGAGCTTGTATTGACTAGTTCCTACTTCGTTTATCTAGTTTTGGATTGTTCGGCTCCAAATTGAGAGTTTGAGCTCGTTCTTGGTATTGGAAGTACGCTTCGGAGCGAGGTGAGTCTCCTATCTAACCTTGTAAAAGGGA
The DNA here is from genome assembly GCF_000393655.2 of Nicotiana sylvestris. Taxonomy (NCBI): domain Eukaryota; kingdom Viridiplantae; phylum Streptophyta; class Magnoliopsida; order Solanales; family Solanaceae; genus Nicotiana; species Nicotiana sylvestris. The sequence goes on along the minus strand of NC_091062.1, from coordinate 149,278,428 downwards.
ATTTTCCCCATTGGTGATGTAATCAAATAATTTGCCATTAAATGTTGGGGCTACGTACGCACTAGGTGACGAGAGTCTGTGCGTAGCTACTATTATGCTAAGTCCGGGTAGTCTAGGGCCCAAAAGCATTCTTTATGTGATATTCTTGCAACTTTATGATTAATATTGGATCGTTTAAATCATGGTGATTATGGTAAATGAGACTAGTAAGAGTAACATTATCTTTCTTGGCCTTTTTAAAAAGAAGTTGATATACATGTGAGTAATTGTTCCCCAGTTATATATTCATGTATGCTTGTTGTTGCGTTAAATTACATTTGACTGCGTCACATGGTTGATTCGCGAGCGGGGTAATAGATGCATCTATGGTTCGCACCGTTCGACCCTTGGCAGTGCACAATTTACTTTTATGTTGGATCGGGACGTACGACTTCGGCACTACTTGCGCATGTTTTACTCAGTATTTTTCTATTATTTGAGCTTTATTATTTGCCTGGAATGAAAGGGACCAACTTTGATATTATCTAGGAGAGGACCTATTATTTCTTGCTATAAACTGCTAATTATTTGTTCTATTCATGCTCGGTATAATTCATTTCCCATATTATTCGACCCTAGTAAGTGTCAAGTCGACCTCTCATCTCTACTTCTTCGAGATTAGACAGGATACTTACTGGGTACATATTGTTTATGTACTCATACTACACTTCTGTACATAATTGTACAGGATCTAAGGCAGGTACATCTGGCTATCAGTTTGGTGCGCATCTCTGAGCATATTTCGAGACTTCCACGGTGAGCTGCTCCCTTCCTGTGTCGTTCATCAGCTTGATGGGGTCTCTCTTTATTTTTATTTTTTTTGCAGTCTATTATATTTCAGAGAGTAAGATAGATTTGTTCTTTTGTATATTCTACTAGTTGCCCACAACTTGTGACACCAGGTCTTGGCACACACATTAGTAGACTATTCTTTTGAAATTGTACAATTATTTTGGTTCATTACTGGTTATTACTTGTTTTAACTTTAACTTAAGGAATTACTGCAATTATTTCGGTAAAGGTAAAATGAGAACTTAAATATATTTTCAGTGTTGGCTTTCCCGGCAATGGTGTTGGGCGCCATCATGAACTATATGGACATGGGTCGTGACAACAAATGATACAGCTATACCATCTGGGTGACTAGTAAGAAAATTAAACAAATCGCCTAACTCAATTCTATCTTTTCTAGGGAAGTAGACTTTCGAAAGCCTATTCTCTTTTTCACTCAAAACTGTGAAGTCCACTGAATAAGAATATTTTAAACCAATAATTATAGGTAACGCTTCACATGTAAACTGTACTTCATGGTTAAAAACCTTGAATGTCATTGAATTAGGGTCATTGCTTACAATTTCTGAAAGCAACACACAATGAATAAGTTTAAAACAGAACTTCACACTTTGTAATCGGAAAAAATTTCCAAAAATACCATCCCTCAACTTCTTCCATTGCCTGTTCGACAAGAAACTTTTTATTGTTTCCTTATACTCTAAAGCTCCTTTCCAATAGCTATTCGAATTACGCCAAACATCAAAGTCAAAAACACGATCTCCTTCCATTAGCACACTATAAAGAAGGAAAAACAACATAACAATTAGGACTAAAATCCATGACCTAAGTAAAATGCATCTTAAAGTAAAGGACTTATAAGTTAAAAAGTTAAGGACACTGATGATAGGCTATAATTGCGTATTTTAGTCGCTTATCACACTCTAATTTACTGCACTTTAATTGAGTTTGAGCTTTAATCGCTAGTGTTTTGCACTAATGGTGTATTTTATGCCTTGTAGGAGTGATTCCTAGCTATATAGATGTTATGGAATGAATTCTAGTAATTTGGAGCTTTGAAGTCTGAGTAAAAGCCCAAGTAATTAAGTCGGGATCATGTTCAGGGGTCAAATTTAATAGTTAAGAACAAACGAAGACTCGAGTAGGCATATTGTGTACTGTCTAGTAAAATAGACATAACTCTTTGCTAAGAACTTCATTTGGGATATATATAATATATAGTTGGAAATCTAACTCAAATAGAGATAACTTTTACATTTTACGCTTTTCCAAATTCCAAACGAAACAGGGTAAGAAACGCGGTCGAAACCGAGACCGCGAACCTAGACGTGGACTGAGCCGCGCCCGGACCGGGACCACGAGCGTCCAGACCTGAAAAATTATCCTACTTCATGTAGGAGAAGGTATAATTGTTTGGGTCCGACCCTACTTGGTATATATATATATGAAAAAATGGTATTTTAAGGGGTTGGACATATTTTTTACACAGATTCGACCTAAGGAGGCAGAAACACAATAGGAGCAAAGAGGGAAATTCTTCTACGAGTTTTTCCTTCCTCTTCCTATTTTTTCATTGTTGGTTATGACTTTTAGTATTGTAGTTTTACATACTATTATGAATAGCTAATTGGTTATCTAGGGTTTTGATGGAATCTTTTGTAGGATAAATTCTTGTTATATTTTTATATAATTGAGCTGTTGGATTTCTGTACTTGTTCAACTACGTGTTTATTGTTGTTGATTGAATGGCCATCGATTGACTATGCCTATTTATTATGTGTTGCTTGAGAAATGATACATATTTAGGTGGTTTTTGAACAACGTCACTCCTAACGTATGCGAGAAATCAATACAGTGGGTTTAAAGGTAGATTTAGAAATAACAAAGCCTTGACGTGGTCATAATGAGCGGTTAGATAAAGCCAACTAGCGTAGTTCGAAAGAATATATCTAGTAAATTATTGTAGTTACTCGAGAGAGAATTACGACACCTAAAGTGCTCACAATCAGTAGAGAATACATAGGCGAAATTGTTGGGAACGTAGCGGAAAAGATTCCAACATTTCGGGAAATCATAACTCTAGGCCTCCTTAGTTTTGTCTTAAATTTCATCATTGTTAGTTGATAATTTTACTGCTTTATAATAGTGTTAGTTAATTAGTTAGAAATAAATATTATAATCTCTATAATTAGGAAATTGTTTGGACTTGTGGTTCTTAGCAATATTGAACAACTGCAGCTAAGCCTTAGTTCTCTATAGGATTCGACTTCGGACTTATAGACCAGATTATATTTGCAGCGACCGCTTATCCTTTTTAGGACTAGAGTTGGGCATGATCAAATTTTGGTGTCGTTGCCGGGGAACTAACGGTATAGTTGTAGTTTTATATATTGTTAGGGTTCAAGTTTGAACTTTTATTTTGTTTTATTTTTTTTATAACTGTTGATTTGAATCATGACATCTTGGAATTATGGGAATTTAGGTGTAGATAATTCTACTATTGATCTCCATACATTATGTGAAGGAAACCACCCACGGTAAAATTTTCAAAACGTTCCTGAGAGCAAGTTATGTGCACCAACTCAATCTTATTTATGGAATGTGTGTGATGTGTATGGTGGTAAAAATGGTCACTTTTATGGTTGTGCTTATATTTCTTATCTTCTCCCAACCCTTTACTATGATGGCTCTACCTTTTCCTGTGAAGTTAATAGGAACAAAGAACCTAGGGATGCAGACATGAAGGAGATCAAGGATATGTTAAAGTGCCTTCTAAAATAAAATAATAAAAAACAATTGCAGATAGAAAGGCAAGAGGAAACCATTCGCAAGTTGGAGGCTCAATTGAGTCAAGTGGTTGGAGCTTTTAATGCTCAACAAGCCAATATTGAGGATAGTAGCCAAGAAGAGCATGAATTTGAGGTGTTAATTGGGGAGGACAGAGTAGAACATCAACAACCTATCCAACTACAATTTGAGGTTGTCAATGTTGAATAAGTGAGACTAGAGCCAGCTAAGGACTTTGAGGATATAAATTTTGTTGACTTAGTATCATTGATGTTGAAGATTTTGAAAGTCCTGAAGTTCATGTGTTTGAGCGCATTGGTCCATACTCCAAGCATTTTTCCACATTATGTTTGGATGATGATATGGAAATAGAGCCATCCGAACCAATTGAAGAGTCAAGGAATGAGGAACAAGGTGCATAAATTCTGGAATTCTTTTTGCCAGAAAGTCAGGATTACATACCTCATACAAAGGCCAAGGAGTGCAGAATACTACATTATTTCCTTGGGCCAGTTAGATTCGTTCCACCGCCCATGACCATAATCATAAGCTTGAATCAAAACTTGGGGCTCAATTCATAAGCTCGAGGTAGAGGCAAAAAGTGATTCACGACGTGCCGCGACATTAAATCAAGCGCTTGTTGGGAGGCAATCAAGCTTTATTATTATTTTTTAATTTAGTATATTTTATTATTATTATTTTTATTGTATTATTTTTGTAGTGTCAATTTTTTATTTATAGGAGCATGGAACGCAAAGCCATTGGAAGGATGCAACAGCAAACCAGATGGTTGGAACTAAGTGTGAGGTACCCGCACGAAGGACCAGGCCTGGGAGAAGTCTGACTACCACATGAGATGCTAGTGCTTCGGCCATTGGCCTACCAGGGAGTTCATTTTACCCTCTTGTATGTATGGATGTGCATTGGGGATAATGCACAATTTAAAGTATGGGGTGAAGAGATTGTCTAGGTGACTTTCTATGCTATTTTAGTTGTGTTAGTTTAGTTGAATAATTTTTTTTTATTTTAGTTGTGTTAGTTTAGTTGAATAATTTTTTTAAAATAGAAAAGATTAGAATTTTTACAATGATGGATCTATTAGATAATTTTCTTGAGGGATTTTAGTCTAAAGAAGAAAAAAACATTCTTTTGTTAGGTAGTGTAGCAATTTCCCCTTGGTTTTTCTTTGTACCGCGGTTCTTTTCCAAAGGTTTTATTTGAACCGGGTGTAGTTGGTTTTATTTTTTTAGGAGTAGGAGCTAGTTTGAGATGAATTGAATTGTAGCGATATCTCTTAACTTTGTTATACCTTGAGAATAGTATGTACTCTGGTTGTGACGCTTAGTATCAGTTTTTGACTCTTGTATAAGTACCTTAAATCGTATGATCTTAAATTTACTTAGCTGCTTTGACTAGAGTGTTTTGATGTCACGACCCGGATTGCCCACCCTCGGGAGTCGTGATGGCACCTACTAATGTGAGCTAGACAAGCCATTCCTTTGAGCTAATTTACCTTTTTACCAATTTTATTATCTTTACCATTATATAAAATAATAGCCGATAAACAACGAAAATTTAGAATAAGCGGAAGAAAACAACAAAAATATCTGAATATGTATCTATTACAATAGTTTAAGCCTTAGTCACCCAGAACTGATGTCACAGTAATACACACGGTCTAAGACTGCTAAATACAAGGTCTGAAAATAAAAGACACATTGTTTCTGAAGAAAAGAGATGAAACAGGAAATAAAGGATAAAGGAGATGTCAGGGCCTGCGGACGCTTGCAGGTCTACCTTGGATCTCCGTGTGGACTGAAGATAGCCTCCAAACTACGGTCCAAGAGTTGCTCCGGGATCTGCACATACTGCAGAGTGTAGTATCAGCACAACCGACCCCATGTGCTGGTAAGTGTCTAGCCTAACCTCGGTAAAGTAGTGACGAGACTAGGACCAGACTACCAAATAAACCTGTTCAATTCAAATATATACAGCGGAAAAGAAGTACAGAAATAAACAGTCAAGTATGGGAGGGGTAGCATGCTATGGGAGAGATATCAATTCAGGATAGAAAGTCAACAGGTAATTGAAAGAAACAATATATCTCGAATAACCACAATGAACCAGAAATCAATAAGTGCACGGCATCACCCTTCGTGCTTTTACTCTCGTCCTCACCCAAGCAATCAAGTAATAAAAATGTGCACGGCATCACCCTTCGTGCTTTTACTCTCATCCTAACCATATAATCAATATAATCGGCACGGATTGGTACATCGTGCGGCACGGCATCACCCTTCGTGCTTTACACTCTTTCCTCACAAATCATACACGGCATCACCCTTCGTGCTTTAAAATTCTTTCCTCACAAAACAATACACGGCATCACCCTTCGTGCTTTAACACTCTTCCTCACCCAAACAATAATCACAAACAAGAGGGAAAGGGAATAAATGAAAGTACAATAAGAACCCCGGCAAGGGAACAACATCAATAACATCAACATCCCGACAATGGAGATAACAAATAAAGAAACAATGTCCCAGCAAGGGAGGCAACATAATGATCTCTTCTCTTTCTCACTTTTACTTCACAATTCACTTCACAACTCGAGCCAATGCTCTAAAGGTTCAATTATCACTTATACTTTCATTTCTCATTATACAACTCGAGTCAATGCTCCTCAAAGTTCAAGTGTCACAATTACTTCCACAAACTTTGCCTAACAATAGAAATCATCAATCAAGGCATGAAAAATACAACAAAGTCATAATAACCACAATATAAGACTCACGGGCATGCTCGACACCAACGTATAGATACTCGTCACCATTCCTATACATCGTACTCAATATATACCACATAGCAAATAGGACTCGACTCCTAATCCCTCATGCTAAGGTTAGACCAAACACTTACCTCAAAGCCACGAGCACAATCTAGCTCCAACTACCGCTTTACCTCTTGGTTCCCCTTCCAACTCGCTTGTATCTAGCCACAATTTACTTAATAACATTAATAAATGCTAAATATATCAATTCTAATGCTATGAAAATAGGTTTTCTAGTATTTTTCCCAAAAAGTCAAAAATTGGCCCCGGACCCACATGGTCAAAACCCGAGGTTCGAACCAAAACCCGATTATCAATTCACCCCGAGCCCGGATATATAATTGGTTTTGGAATTCGACATCAATTTGAGGTCTAACTCCCCAAAATTCAATATTCTTAGGTTTTTTTCAAAGTTCCCAATTCCACCATGAGAACTCTAGATTCTAGGATGAAATCTTGTAAAAAGAAGTTAAGAAGTAAAGAAAATGAGTTAGAAATCACTTACCAATGTTTTGGAGAAGAAAGGTTATTTGAAAAATCACCTCTTATGATTTTGGGGTTTTGTAAAATGAAAAACAACTGAAAATCCCGTCTTAATATGCCTCTCCAAGACCCCTGTGCGGACCGCACAAAATCAAGTGCGGCCGCACAGCTCTCCATGTGGACTGCAGTGACATACTTTAGTATTTTGGCCATAACTTTCTCTACTGATGTCCAAATTGTCATTTCTTTATCTTTCTGGAAACTAGACGCGAAGGGCTACACATTTTGCTTTTGAATCATCTCCAAATTTCTTTTAAATCAAAAGGTATAGGCTTCCGAAGTCGGACCGGTGAACCTATGCGGACCGCACAAAATCGAGTGCAGCCGTACAGCCCCCACCATGGACAACACCAAAACCAATGCGGTCAGCACTGGCGGGTTCAGAGATTTGCACTTCTCTGAACCTACAACATCCATATTTTAAGCCTAAGATATCCCGGAACCTACCCGAAACTCACTCGAGCCCTCGGAACTCCAAACCAAGTGTGCATACTAACTCAAGGACATCATATGGACCTACTCGTGCGATCACATCATCAAAATAACATGTAAAATCATGAATTAAACCTCAAAACTCAACATTTTCATCAAGAACTCTCAAAGTTCATAACTCTTCAACCCGAAGTCCAACTCACGTCAAATAAACTCTGCTTTTCACCAAATTTCACAGTTATCTTTCAAATACTATAACAAGTTTGTATCGGGCTCCGGAACCAAAATACGGGCCCGATAACAATGGTTTCAAATATTAATTCTTTTCTTCATTTCTTAGATAATTCAGTAAAATAATTTCTTTCAAAAATTGATTTCTAAGGCTTGAGACCTCGAAATTAATTTCCAGGCATAAGCCCAAGTCCCATATTTTACAGCGGACCTCCCGGGATCGTCGGAACACGGATCCGGGTCCGTTTGCTCAAAATGTTGACCAAAGTCAACCATAATCAAATTTTAACTCTAGAAATTTCTATTTCTCATATTTTCACATAGAAGGCTTTCCGGATATAGGTCCGAACCACACACGTGAATAAGGTAAGGTAAAAAGGAGGTTTTTAGGCCTCGGAACACTGAATTCACTTGCAACCCAAGTGGGTCATCACATTCTCCACCTCTAAAACAACTTTTCGTCCTCGAACGAACATAAGAAGGAAGTACCTGAGTCGGGAAAAAGATGGGGATAACGGCTCCGCATATCGGACTAGGACTCCCAGGTTGATGCCTCAGCAGGCTGACCTCTCCACTGAACAAGAACAGAAGAAAAACTCTTCGATCTCAACTGACAAACCTGTCGGTCTAGAATAGCTACCGGCTCCTCCTCATAAGATAAGTACTTGTCCAACTGGACAGTGCTGAAATCTAACACGTGGGATGGATCGTCGTGATACTTCCGAAGCATGGACACATGAAATACTAGATGCACGGCCGATAAGCTCGGCAATAACGCAAGTCTATAAGCTACCTCTCCCACTCGATCAAGAATCTCAAACGGGCCAATGAACCTAAAGTTAAGTTTGCCCTTCTTCCCAAATCTCATCACGCCCTTCATAGGCGACACTCGAAGCAATACCTGCTCACCGACCATGAAAGCCAAATCACGAACCTTGTGGTCGACATAACTCTTTTGCCTGGACTGAGTTGTACGAAGTCTATGCTGAATAATCCTGACCTTGTCCAAGGCATCCTGAACTAGATCCATACCCAACAACCGAGCCTCTCCCGGCTCAAACCATCTAACAAGAGACCGACATCGCCTACCATATAAAGCCTCATAAGGAGCCATCTCAATACTCGACTAGTAGTTGTTGTTGTAGGGAAACTCTACTAAAGGCAAAAACTGATCCCACGAGCCTCCAAAGTCATTGACACAAGCTCGGAGCATATCCTCCAAAATCTGATTGGTCCGCTTGGACTGCCCGTCCGTCTGAGGTTGAAATGTTGTGCTCAACTCAACTCGTGTGCCCAACTCTCGCTGAACCGTTCTCCAGAAATGTGAGGTAAATTGCGTACCTCGGTCCGAAATGATAGACTTGGGCACACCATGAAGACGAACAATCTCCCGGATATAGATCTCAGCTAACCTCTAGGAAGAATAAGAGACTGTCATAGGAAAGAAATGCGCTGACTTGGTCAACCTATCATTAATAACCCACACTGCATCAAACTTCCTCTGAGTCCGTGGGAGTCCAACAACGAAGTCCATAGTGATCCGCTCCCACTTCCACTCAAGAATCTCAATCTTCTGGAACAAACCACCAGGCCTCTGATGCTCATACTTAACCTGCTGACAATTCAAACACTGAGCCACAAATGCTACGATATCCTTCTTCATTCTCTGCCACCAATAATGCTACCGCAAATCCTGATACATCTTTGCAGCACCTAGATGAATAGAGTATCGGGCGCTATGGGCCTCCTCTAAAATGAACTCTCAGAGTCCATCCACATTAGGCATACAAACTCGACCCTACAATCTCAAAACTCCATCATCACCTAAGGTAACCTGCTTGGCACCTCTGTGCTGCACCGTGTCTCTAAGGACACACAAATGGGGATCATCATACTGCCGATCACGGATACGCTCCAATAAAGAAGAACGGTCGATCATGCAAGTTAACACACGATTGGGCTCAGACACATCCAACCTCACGAACTGATTGGCCAAAGCCTGAACATCCAAAGCAAGCAGTCTCTCACCGACCGGAATATAAGCAAGACTGCCCATACTGGCTGACTTCCTACTCAAAGCATCGGCCACCACATTGGCCTTTCCATAATGATATAAGATGGTGATATCATAGTCTTTCAACAACTCTAACTACCTTCTATGCCTCAAATTCAACTCCTTTTGCTTGAACAAATACTACAGACGCTTTTGATCCGTGAACACCTAACATGCCACGCCATACAGATAATGCCTCCAAATCTTCAACGCGTGAACAATGACTGCCAACTCCAAATCATGAACCAGATAATTCTTCTCATGAATCTTCAACTGCCTCGTAGCATAAGCAATGACCTTGCCATCCTGCGTCAACACTGCACCAAGGCCAATACAAGATGCATCACAATAAACTGTATATGGCCTTAAACCTATGGGCAAAACCAACACCAGTGCCATAATCAAAACTATCTTGAGCTTCTGAAAGCTCTCCTCGCACTCGTCCGACCACTTTAACGGTCACCCTTCTGGGTCAACCTGGTCATCGGGGCTGCAATAAACGAAAACCCCTCCACAAACTGGCGATAATAGCTTGCCAATCCTAAGAAACCCCAGATCTTTATAGCTGATGCTGGTCTAGGCCAGTTCTTGACTGCCTCAATCTTTTTCGGATCAACCTGAATACCCTCTACTAATGAAACATGACCAAGGAATGCAACTGAACTCAGCCATAACTCATACTTCGAAAACTTGGCATACAGCTGACTATCTCTCAGAGTCTGAAGAACCACTCTAAGATGTTGCTCGTGCTCCTCCCGGCTACGGGAATAGATCAAAATATCATTAATGAAGACTATCACGAACGAATCCAAGTAAGGCCTGAACACTCGGTTCATCAAATCCATAAAAGCTACTGGGGCATTTGTCAACCCGAATGACATCACCAAGAACTCATAATGCCCATACCGAGTGCGAAAAGCTGTCTTAGGGACATCAGATGCCCTAATCCTCAATTGATGGTAGCCAGATCTCAAGTCAATCTTCGAGAATACCTTGGCACCCTGAAGCTGATCAAACAAATCATCAATCCTCGGCAATGGATACTTATTCTTGATTGTAACCTTGTTCAACTGCTGGTAATCAATACACATTCTCATCGACCCATCCTTATTCTTAACAAACAACACCGGTGCACCCCAAGGTGAAACACTAGGTCTAATGAAACCCTTCTCAAGCAAGTCTTGCAATTGCTCCTTCAACTCTTTCAACTCAGGCGGGGCCATACGATACGGCAGGATAGAAATGGGCTGAGTGCCCAGGGCCAAATCAATACAAAAGTCGGTATCCCTGTCAGGTGGGATACCCAGCAAGTCTGAAGGGAATACCTCAGGAAACTCATAAACAACGGGCACAAAATTAATAGATGGAAACTCGGCGCTAGATACGAACATAGGCCAAATAGGCCAAACACCCTTTCTCGACCATACGCCGAGCCTTCACATATGAGATAACACTGCGAATAAAATGACTAGGAGTCCCTCTCCACTCTAAACGAGGTAAACTCGGCAAGGATAATGTCACAGTCTTGGCGTGACCGACCAAGATAGCGTGGTAAGGTGATAACCAGTCCATCCTCAATATGACATCGAAATCAACCATGTCCAGAAGAAGCAAATCTACACGAGTCTCAAGACCCTCAATCACAACTATACATGAACGATGGACTCGATCTACCACAATAGAATCACCCACTGGTGTAGACACATAAATAGGAGCACTCAAAGAATTACTAGGTATGACCAGATACGGTGCAAAATAAGATGACATATACGAGTATGTAGACCCTGGATCAAATAACACTGAAGCATCTCTATCACAAACTAGAACCATACCTATGATAACTGCATCGGAAACCTCAGCCTCGGGCCTAGCTGGAAGAGCATAACATCGGGGCTGGGCCCTACCACTCTAAACTATATCTCTGGGATGGCCTGCTGCTGGATGGCCTCCACCTCTAGTGGCTTGAGCTCCACCTCTAATACCTTTACCTCCACCTCTAGCACCTCTACCCCCACCTCAGGCTGGCTGGGCGGGATGTGGAACACTCGGTGCCTGAACCATGGCACAGGAACCCTGATGCTGAGAGCTACTCGGTGCTCGATGGCAAAACCAAGCAATGTGACCCATATCACCACAAGTGTAACAAGCCCTTGGCTGCTAAGACTGCTGACCCTGACGACCTGAATGACCATCCCAAAAACTCTGAAGCGGCGGTGCACTGATAAGGAGCTGGTGGTGCACTGTAGGACTGCTAGTCAGAATACTGCATCTGAGGACCACGGCCACCTAAAGCACTATGAGAAACCTGGTGTGCTGACTGAAAAGGCCTAAGAGGATGGCCTCTACCATACGGATCCCTACCTCTAGACGAGGTACTACTAAATCGTCTTGAATGACGAGGCCTCTTGTTAGACCCCTAACCACCTCCCTGTGATAGAACCATCTCAACTCTCCGGGCCACATTGGCCGCCTCTTGGAAAGATATCTCACTCCCAGTCTCTATAGCCATCTGAAGACGAATCGGCTAAATAAGTCCATCAATGAACCTCCTCACCCTCTCTCTCTCGGTGGGAAGTATGATAAGAGCATGACGAGCCAAGTCGATGAATCTGGTATCATACTGGGTAACAGTCATAGAACCCTGCTGGAGACGCTCAAACTGCCTCTGATAGGCCTCTCTCTGAGTGATGGGGAGAAACTTCTCCAGAAATAGCTGAGTAAACTGCTCCCAAGTCAAAGTTGGTGATCTGGCTGGTCTAGCCAAACAGTAATCTCTCCACCAAGTCTTGGCGGATCCAGTTGATAACTAGGGATTTTGCTACATTTTATACTCCTTCTTGCTTAAGTTTTTATTAGAAATGTGTACAAAATAGTCCCAAAGGCTCACAAGTTGTGCTTGATTGCAGGTTTGATCAACAAGGTGACAAGATGTCAAAGATAAGCTCAAAAAGCATGAAACTTGAACAAGTATCAAGACAAGACAAAGCTCAGACAAAACAAGGCCAGTGCGGCCGCACACCATTCTGTGTGGTCCGCACAAGTGAGGTTCAGAGAGTATGATATTCAGGCAAAAAGGGCAATGCGGCCGCACTAGGTTTTATGCGGTCTGCAGTGGGATCAATGCAGCCTCACTCGATTTAGTGCGGTCTGTAGTAAAAAGGATCAGAGAGTTGCAGTTCTGAGTTTCAAGCCAATGCGGTCCGCACTCCATTTCATACGGACCGCACTAGAAGCCTTCGCGGTCGCACTCCATTCTGTGCGGTCCACATTGCCTGAGTTCAGAGAGATGGATTTTTATGTCAAGAGCCTTAGTGCGGCCGCACGTGATTTTGTGCGGTCCGCACTAGCCCCGTAGGGGTATTTTTGTCCAGATTTTTCAACTTAGTATAAATAGCTTCATTTTTTATTTTTAGGTCATCAGATAGTTTTAGCTGAGAGTTGCACTCGTGGGTTCGAATATTTTAGCTATTTTGGGCAATTTTATATACATTTCAACATTGAATCTTCTTGTTTATCTTAGTAATTAATTAATATAAGTGTTTCTTCATCTATTTCTTGCATTTCTTCTTTAATTATGAGTAGCTAAACCCATAAGCTAGGGTTGTGGCTCAACCCTAGTATGGGTAATTGATGGGTCTTGTGTTTTAGGGCTAGGTTGACTATGGGTATTTGATATTTGGGCTAATTTCATGTTTAATTGCTGAATTAGTGGTTGCAAACACTAGTTTGTGTTTAGTTGACTTGAGCTCTTCTTGAGAAAGAGAGCTTGAGTCTCTGAAATTGATCCAACAAGGAATTGGGACGTACTCAAGAGATTGATAGCCCCAATTGAAGGGTTAAACCTCGAGAGTAATACCCGACTTGAACCTTGATTGCTTATGCAAATTTTTATACCCAATTGGTCTTGAGAAAGTCAATTCGGGCAAAGTTACTTGAACCACTGAGAGGTGTAAAGTGGGTAAAATCGTGCAGCGGTTATATCATACTCCCCAAATATGTCAATCATGACTTAGATTCAGGTATCCGTCAATTGACCACCTAGGCGAAAGTCACTACCCTAGTGCTTTTTAAACCATTTGAACAACCCGTAACATTTTACTCTTAGCTTATTCTAGTTTAATTTAGCTTTGTAGTTTGATAAAAGTAGAAGTAAAACAAAAACCCAAAAATATTTAGAAGTGTAATTTGGAACACATACACAACCCTAAACTAGATAGATACCCGACTCCAACTTCTAGCTCCCTGTGGAAATCGATCCCAACCCTAAATCGGGTAAAAGCTGCTTCGACCCTCTCTTGCTACTCAATAGTAGTGTATGGTAGGCTTCGATCACTTTTTGGCACCGTTGCCGGGGAGCTAACGGTTTTGGCTATCTATTTAAATAGTTTTGTGTATTGTTTTCTTTCCTTCTTTGTTACTAATTTGTTTGTGTCATAACTCAGGTACCAAATGGCAGCGAACAATGCCAATGACTGTAAGCACGTGATTTTTGCCCTATATGAGAATTACTCCCAAAAAATTCAAAATAAAATGATTTTCTTTGGTGTGCAATTTTGAGAATTTTTGTGACATTTTTGGATAATTATTTGTATTTGTCTATGCATGTTTATTTGTTAAATTATTAAAAATACAAAAATATGTCGCATTTTGCATGTAGGATTTAATTATACAATCGTTAGTAATTAAATTTGATTTACAAAAAAATAAAAAAAATTACAAAAATAGGCATCGTTTGCATTTTTAGCATTTAATGTCCAAATGTACAATTTTATGCTTAATTATTACTTAATTGTGCGTTAATTGTTATTGGAAGTTAATTTGCGCTTTTATAACTTAATTTAGTTCTTAATAATAAGTTATGTATTTTTTATAATTTAGTTTTAGAAAAATAAAAGAAGAAAAGAGAGCAAAAAATATAAAGAAAGTCGGAATTGGGCCTCTTCTTCGATTTCAAGCCACAGGCCCAAAAAATGGCCCAACCTTCCCTATGACCCAGTCCATTTCGAACTGGGTCGACCCAGTCCATAACCCAACACCCCTATTATCTTACAAGAAACACAAAACAAAAAAAAAGGAAGAAAACCCTAAAAAATACCTAAACCATCCGCCCCCCCCCCCCTTATTCTCCTTCTTCTTCCTCAAAACTCCAAAGCACAACCATGGCTGCCCTCGACCCCACTCCCTCTCGTCCAAACGCCATCAACAAACAGTTCGTCATGTCCAAACGACCCCAAGAACCACAGCTGCTGCTGTCCACGTAGCTGTCTCTGCGTCGTCACGTCATCTTCTTCGTCCTTCGTCAAGCTCGAGCTTGAGCTCGACATCCATGGCTGCCTAGCTCCACCAAGCAGTCCGCCATTTCCCTCGTCGACCACTCGCTTCCATGGCAGCTGATTCCGCATCGACTCCTGCTGCTTCATCGTCCAAACCCCACCGCCGCAGCTGCTATTTCATCGTCCAAACCCCAACGTCGCCGCTGCTTCTCCTGCCTCGTCGTGGTAGCTGGTTCTTTTCCTCCATCGCGCTGCTGGGTCATCGTTGCTGCTGCCGGCGCTGCTGCTTCACGTTCCTGCTTCGGCTCTTGCTTCGTCTTCTTCGTTATGTCAAAGTTTCGTTGGTTTCATTTAGAGTTCGTTCGATGTTCGTCGTTGGTCATTTACAGTTAGTTGTTCTATGTTTTATTTTTGTCCATATTTTTGTTTGATATTTTTCAGATCCAAAATTGTTAAATGATTCGATTCTTGTTTTGTTTGTTCGTCATTGAAATAATTTTCTAGTTTGTTCATGTGTTTTGTTAATTTAATTTTCAGATTTAAATGAGAAATTAATTAGTTTATTTCATGTTAATTTTATTCATTTTTGTAAAAAGGGAATTGTTAGTTTAATGTTTGTTAGATTCAAATTGAAGTTTAAATTAATTGTTTCTTCAATTTGTTTCATGTGTTTTTTATGTATTTTCAGAAATTGTTAACATTGTTTAAATCATGTGAATCCGTCATGTTTTGTTGTTTAAAAATAGATTTAATTCATGTTCATCTTTGTTTGAAGTTCGTTTTTAATTTAGTAATTTAATGTGAAGTTAATGTTTTGCTTCTTAATTTTGGATCATATATCTTTGTTATAATTTTGGTTGGATTTAATTGACTATTTGAAGATTAGTAATTTGAATATGTTTATTTGTTTTGTTTAAGTTTAATTCGAAGTTTGAACAAAGTTTGTTTGTTATTGTTATTGAATATTTTCATTCATGTTCATACTTTGTTTGGTTGATCTTGAATCCGAAATTTGTATAGTTTGATTTCTTGTTTACCATTTATGATTATTTCTTGAATTTGTCTCATAATCTTGTTTAAGTTTAATATAGGAATTGTTTTGTTGTAATGTTGTTAGAGTTGATTTTAAGTTCAATATTATTGAATTTAGAAATCTGAATATACTTGTTTGTTGTTGTTGTTGTTAAATTTGAAAATAGGTTTGTTTGTTGCTAAAATATTGTTCAATCAAATTTTTAGTTGTTCTTTGTTGTTTAATTTGTGTTCATGTGATTTGTTGTTTGAACATTGTTAGAAATTGATCATATTGTCTATATTTTGGTTAAGTTTGATTAATTGATTGTTATAGCTGATGGGGTAGTTTGGTAATTTGTAGTATGTTCAGGGGTAAAATGGTAATTGCAATAAGGTCGGAGGGGTAGTTTGGTAATTGAACATTTTGTAATTCTTTATGTTAAGCATGGGGGACAAAATGAAATGGGGTGGGTTGTGATATAGTTATTTAATATAAAGGGGGACAAGACAAATTTTAGTGTGGGGGAATCTTGTATTTGTTTATGTTAGGCATGGTGGACAAAATATAATGGGGTGGTGTGATATATTTATTTAATGTAATGGGGATGAGTGGGAAGATAATGGGTTTGGTAGAGAAAATGGGTTGATTTTAATTGATTAAAAGATTAATGGGTTGGGGATATATAGAGAGGTCTTGAATCAGATTTGTAGAGAAAAAAATTTTAAGAGAGAATTCCGGGAAAAAAAATACTAAGACTTTAGAAAAATAAAAAGAAAAACATTCTGGAAATTCAAAAGAAGAAGAATATACACCTGATATACAATCCAAATATTCTGATATACGGATTGAGAAATTAAGGGTTAAACACTAATTAGTTTTTCAAAAATCTGAAAAGATTCCCTTTGTTTATGTCCGTTGGTTGTTGTTGTTGTTTCTGGATTTTGTCTTGATTTTAAAATCTGTCACTAAGTTTCTCGTCGCTGGTTGTTACTAGTTGCTGGGATTGCTGTTGTTGTATGCTACTGAATTTCTGCTGATCTCTCACTTTTCTTTTGCTTCCAATATCAGGTACACAACTGACACGCTGATTATTGTAAACTGAAACAGGAAGCATGAATACGAAAAATGAAGAATTGAAGTTCTAAATTTATTTTGAATTATATTCTGAATTTTATTTGTATATATAAATTATTTAGCTTACAAAAATCGGAATCGTGTAGCTATTTAATGTATATATAGTGGAACATCCGACGATAGCTTAACGATTGAACTATCTATATATATTGCTTAAAAATAAATAAATGGTGTAGTAACTCCGTCTAAGTTAAAAATCAAACGAATAGACCATTTCGGAACTTGTAAGAATATTGTTTAGTTAAATAATATTTGTTAATTCCAGCATGTAATTGGTTTAGGATTAAAATTAGATTGCTAAGTTTTTTTTTTTTTAAATTTGACAAACTGAGAACATGCCTAGTATAATGTAACTAGGTAGTAATACGTGAAGCCCAGGTTTAGTTTAATGCCATATACGTTGGGCCTGGGCTCGTATTGGCAACGGACTGCCTTGCTTGAGTCATTTTCAGAATTTACGAATCATATTCGAAACTCAACTATAACAACTCAAGCATGTAAATAAATTAAGACCTTTTCTCTTTCATTTTGTAGAGACAATTTTAATAGAATATGTAGGCACTTTAGGATTATCCTGATAAAAATAAATGAGATGAGCCTCGCCAAATAAAACGCACAAATTGCGGGGCCCTCGATAAATGTTTAATTAAAATTACTTAGACTTCGGGATGAGCCGTTTAGCAAAATTCCACGGCCTTACCCAGAAATAATAATACGATAATTGCTTCAGGCGTGCATTTTAATAATCTTACCTTCTTAAATTCGGGTGCGCATTTATGTGACCCAAATCCAAATCTCAACGGAGTCGGAATGTATTAACAACCACGGGCGCATTGATTGTGACGTGGTTCGAAATGCATTTTTCACGACGTTGCAATTCCATAAAAAATAAATAATAATAAAAGCGGTTTAAACTTAATGAAAGTACATAAGTAATAACATGTATTAAATCAGATATTTAGCCATTATAACAATTTAAGCGACCTTGCTAGAACCACGGGATTCGAGGGTGCCTAACACCTTCCCTCGGGTCAACAGAATTCCTTACTTAGAATTTCTGGTTTGCAGACTTCATTTGGAAAGTCAAATATTTTCCTCGATTTGGGATTCAAGACAAACCGGTGACTTGGGACACCAAAAGCCAAACCTTTCCCAAGTGGCGACTCTGAATTAAATAAATAATCCCATTTCGAATATTGTCACTTAAATTGGAAAAAACTCCCTCGCGCTCTTACCCTTCGGGGTGGGCACGCAAAAAGGAGGTGTGACAATGACCCTCTTGGAAATGTGATTGCAAGGGAGGAGGTAGATGATGTCGGAGATGATGAGGTGCCTCTTGTACCTCAAGGACAACGTAGAGGCCACCAGGTTAATGCTAATGTTAATGACAATATTCCAGACCCTCCTCCGCCACCTCCAATAGTGGCTCCTAGAGTGCTTCTGAACCAAGGCTATACAAGTGCTATTGCCCCACCCCGAATCCGGGCGGGCAATTTTCAAATAACCAATGTGATGTTGACCTTACTAGAGAAATGCGGGTACTTCACGGGCGCTGCAAATCAAAATGCTTACAAACATCTCAAGGGGTTCGTGGATACATGTTGGGGGAGCAAGCAAACTAATGTGTCCGAGGATGCTCTTAGGTTGAGACTCTTCCCATTCTCACTTAGAGGGAAGGCATTGGATTGGCTTGACCGACTTCCCAACCATTCCATCTCTACTTGGGATGAGTTGGCGAACAAGTTCATTGCAAAAAATTTCTCACCGGGTCATATGGCTTCATTGAGAGATGAGATCTTGGCATTCAAGCAAGAGCCCACGGAACCTTTGTATGAGATTTGAGAGCATTATAGAACAATGGTGAAGGAATGCCCCAACAATGATATGACTGAGGTGATGATTCAACAAACCTTCTACCGGGGCATTAATACAACAAACCAATTCATAGTGAACCAACTTGCTGGGGGCAACTTCATGAAGCTGTCGTATGATGAGGCTTGTGACATTTTTGATGAGATGGATGACACTTCTTCCGCTTGGCAAAGTAGAGCCAATGTGCCCGAGGGTGACCCCACGGTTATCCATTTGCACAAGGAATTACATGATCAAGGGCAAGTTATAGCTGAGTTGACATCTACAATGAACCA
Organism: Nicotiana sylvestris; assembly: GCF_000393655.2. NCBI lineage: Eukaryota > Viridiplantae > Streptophyta > Magnoliopsida > Solanales > Solanaceae > Nicotiana > Nicotiana sylvestris. Next base: position 149,259,152 of record NC_091062.1, on the reverse strand, counting down.
ACTAGCAAAGGCACAATTGCAACAAGTTCAAAATCTGCGCCAAGTGAATGCCATGGAGGGTGTTAACATGCTTGTCAACAAAAGAAGACAAAGAGGTCAACAGAACCAAGGGAATTCAGAGCAATTCGATAATTATTGTGGTGGATTTCAAAATGATAGTTATGATGAACAAAGTGAAGAGGTGCAATACGTGAATAATTATCAAGGCCAAAGAGGCAATTCTTCCATCCAACAACAATGGAGACCCCAAGGCAATTGGGGCAATCAACAACAATGCAATGGTAATTGGGGGAACAACAACCAAAACAACAACTGGGGAAATCAGAACAACAATCAAAGCAACCAAGGAAATTGGAATGGTAATAACAACAATTGGTGGTAATAACAATCAAGGTGGATAGAACAATGGAAACCAAGGAAACCGAGGGCAAGGCTTTCAAAGGCCCCCAATGTACCAAAAACTGAACAATCCGCCCCTATTTCCATCTCAAGGTCCTAGTTCTTCTAGCAATGATATGGGTAGAATTGAAATGATGTTCGAGCAGATGATGAAGAAGAATGCGGACTCGGATGCTCAGTTGGCTTCCCACAATACCTCTATCAGAAACTTGGAGGTGCAGTTAGGCTAAATCTCACAGTCTTTAAATCCTCGCCCTAAGGGTGTGCTACTAAGTGATACGGTAGTGAACCCGAAGGGTGGGAACAATCATGTTATGGCAGTAACAACAAGAAGTGGGAGAGGCGGTAATATGCATGCCTCCAAACAAAAGCAGATTGTGGATAATGATGTTGAGTTGCAAGAAGATGAAGTTCCTTTAGTGGTTGAAAATGTGATTGATGAAAATGTGAATGAAGAAGTGAGGATTGATATTTAAGATGTCGAGGTGGAAACTCAAAATGATGTGAACCCGTCTAGGGAACACATAATAGACATGCCGGAGCTGGTTGTGCCTAAAGCCAAGGCTTCTTTTCCAAGGCCACCTCCGCCTTATCCTCAAAGGCTCGCGAAGCAGAAAAATAAAAATTAGTTTAAAAAGTTCATTGACATGATGAAGAGCTTATCCATCAATATGCCTTTGGTGGAGGCTCTTGAACAAATATCGGGCTATGCTAAATTCATGGAGGACTTGGTCACAAAGAAGCAGTCTATGGATTGTGAAACTATAAAGATGACCCATCAAGTTAGTGCAATAGTGCATTCAATGGCCCCGAAGCTTGAAGATCCCGGTGCTTTTACCATTCCTTGCACCATTGGGAGTGCGGATTTTGCTAAAGCTCTATGTGATTTGGGGGATAGTATCAATTTGATGCCCTATTCCGTTTTCAAGACTTTGGGTATTGGGCAGCCGAGGCCGACTTCCATGAGATTACAAATGGCAGATAGAACAATGAAGAGACCATTGGGTATTATTGATGATGTGCTTGTCCGGGTGGACAAATTTATCTTGCCAGCTGACTTTGTGATCTTGGATTGTGAGATAGATTATGAAGTTCCTATCATTTTGGGGAGACCTTTCCTTGCTACGGGAAAGGCCTTAGTTGATGTGGAAGCAGGGGAACTCACCTTCGGGTGGGTGACGAGAAAGTGGTCTTTCATGTATGCAAATCAATGAAGCAGCCCAACACTACCGAAGTGTGCTGTTTTGTGAACCTCGTTACAGCAGTGATAATTGATGACACCAGTGCAATGATCAATGTGGAGGATCCATTAGAGGCCATATTATTGAACCTTGATGTCAATGAGGATGCAAGTCGAGTGGAGTGCGTGAATGCTTTACATGGAATGGCCTCTTACTCTTATGAGCCTAGGAAATTATCTTTGGACCTTGAGAATAGAAAGACTCCACCAACAAAACCTTCAATTGAGGAGCCTCTAGTGTTGGAGTTGAAACCACTGCCTCCACACCTCAGGTATGAGTTTTTCGGTTCTAATTCTACTTTGCCAGTTATTCTTTCCTCTTGTCTTACTAACATGCAGGTTGATACCACATTGGCGGTACTTCAAAAGTGGAAAAAGGCAATTGGATGGACATTAGCTGATATTCGGGGGATAAGCCCTGCATTCTATATGCACAAGATTATTTTGGAAAATGATGCAAAGCCCTCCTTGGAGCATCAAAGGAGGTTGAACGAGGCAATGCAAGAAGTTGTGAAAAAGGAGGTGATCAAGTGGTTGGATGTCGGGGTTGTGTACCCCATCTCTGATAGCTCTTGGATTTCACCAGTGCAATATGTACCGAAGAAGGGTGGCATGACTGCGGTTGTAAATTCACAAAATGAGTTGATTCCTACAAGAACTGTCACTGGTTAGAGCGTATGCATGGACTACCGCAAGTTGAATAAAGTGACCCACAAGGATCACTTTCCTTTGCCTTTTCTTGATCAGATGTTAGATCGACTTGTTGGGTGTGCCTTCTACTGTTTCTTGGATGGGTATTCTGGGTACAACCAAATCTTGATTGCTCCAGAAGATCAGGAGAAGACCACATTCACTTGTCCATATGGCACCTTTGCTTTTTCTAGGATGCCTTTTGGGTTGTGTAATGCGCCGGCTACATTTCAGTGGTGTATGATGGTCATTTTCACCGATATGGTGGAAGACATTTTGGAGGTATTCATGGACGACTTTAGTGTTTTGGGGGATTCATTTGATGAGTCCTTGAAAAATCTTGATAGGGTATTGGCCCGTTGTGAAGAAACAACTCTTTTCCTCAATTGAGAAAAATGCCACTTTATGGTGGGAGAAGGAATAGTTCTTGGGCATAAAATTTCGAAGCATGGTATTGAGGTAGATAAAGCAAAGATCAATGTAATTTCAAGGCTCCCTCCCCTACATCCGTCAAGGGAGTTCGAAGTTTTCTTGGGCATGCGGGGTTCTAACGGAGATTTATCAAAGACTTTTTGAAGGTAGTGAATCCCTTGTGCAAGTTGTTAGAAAAAGATGTTAAATTCATGTTGATGAAAAGTGTATGCAAGCCTTTGAACTTCTCAAGCATAAGTTGACCACCACTCATATCATTACAACGCCTAATTGGAGCTTACCCTTAGAGCTCATGTGTGATGCGAGCGATGTTGCGGTTGGGGCGGTTTTGGGTCAAAGAGTGAACAAAATATTTCATCAGGTGTACTATGCGAGCAAGACAATGAATGATGCTCAAGTGAACCTACACGGTGACGGATACAGAACTTTGGCTATTGTGTTCGCAATGGAAAAATTTCGGTCGTATCTTATGGGTGCTAAGGTTATTATTCATACTGACCATGTCGCACTCCGGTACTTGATGACGAAGAAGGATTCCAAAGCTAGACTGATGCGATGGGTCTTGTTACTTCAAGAGATTGATTTGGAGATTGTGGACCAGAAGGGTAGTGAGAACCAATTGGCGAACCACTTGTCCCTCTTGGAGGAGGAGGGGAGGCCTCGTGACGGCCTAGAGATCAATGATTCATTTCCCAATGAACAACTCCTTTCGGTGTCGATGAATGATATGCCATGGTTTGCCGATGTTGCTAATTTCCTTGTGACTGGTATAATCCCGTGTAAGCTCTCTTTTAACCAAAGAAAGAAGATCAAGCGGGATAGTTTGGATTTTTATTGGGATGAGCCATACTTGTTCAAGATTTGCACGGATGGTGTGATCCGAAGGTGTGTCCCGGAGGAAGAACAATTGAGTATCTTGGAGGCTTGTCATTCCTCTCCCTATGGTGGCCATTATGGCGGGGCGAGGACGACTTGGGTTTTATTGGCCAACTTTGTTCAAAGATGCGGGTGATTTTGTGAAGATATGCAACGAATGCCAAAGAGTGGGGGGAATTTCGAAGAAAGATGAGATGCCTCTCAATACCATCCTTGAGGTTGATATTTTTGATGTATGGGGCATTGATTTTATGGGCCCGTTTGTTAGCTCATGTGGGAACACATACATTCTTGTGGCGGTGGACTATGTTTCAAAGTGGGTTGAAGCCGTGGCGTTGCCCAACAATAAGGCCCGGAGTGTTATTGCATTTCTCAAGAAGAGCATTTTTACAAGATTTGGCACTCCTCGTGCAATCATAAGTGATGGGGGGTCTCATTTTTGCAATAGAGCTTTTGACACTTTGCTTTCAAAGTATTGTGTCAATCACAAAGTTTCTACTCCCTATCATCCTCAAGCAAGTGGTCAAGTTGAAGTCTCCAACAGGGAAATCAAAAGCATATTGTCAAGACGGTCAGTGCAAATAGGACCGATTGGTCAAAGAAGTTGGATGACGCTATATGGGCTTATAGGACTGCTTACAAGACTCTGATTGGTATGTCTCCGTATCGGTTGGTGTTTGGGAAAGCTTTCCATCTACCGGTTGAGTTAGAGCACAAGGCCATGTGGGCTTTGAGGAAGCTAAATCTTTAATGGGATGTTGCAGCTAATCTTCGTGTGGAGCAGCTTAATGAACGTGATGAATTTTGATTCCATGTCTACTCCAATTCGTCCTTGTACAAGGACAAGATGAAGTACCTTCATGATAAATATGCTCATAGCAAGGAGTTCAAAGTGGGCGATTTGGTTCTCTTGTTCAACTCCCAGTTACGTCTGTTTCTAGAAAAGCTCAAGTCAAAATGGAGTGGACCTTTTGAAGTGGTGTGTGTGACCCCGTTTGGTGATCTTGATTTAAAGAACAAAAATGGTGAATTTTTCAGAGTGAATGGGCATAGGGTCAAGCACTACTTGGAAAAAATTGATGATAGCCATGTTGTGGCACTTCTTCATCTCAAATAATGTGATGGTAACCTGTGTCGTGCAGCGGCGTTAAATCAGGCGCTTCTTGTGAGGCAACCCATGTGTTTTCTTCTTGTTTTTATTTGATTTTCATTGTAGTATAGGATTGATTTTTGGATTCAATGGTTGTGAGATGCTACAGGATTGTGCAGGACATAGTGGAAAAAGTGTTCAGGTCTTTGAAGTTGTCAATGCGGACGCACTAAATTCAGTGCGGACCGCACTGGTGGAGAGTGAAATGTCGACCTCTCTGAAGTTTGCCACTGCGGCCGCACTACATTTTGTGCGATCCGCGGTGGACCACTGCGGCCGCATGACATTTTGTGCGGACCGCAGTGAGTTGCCTTCTCAAACTTAAATCAAGCTGTGTGGTGCGGACCGCAGTCGATTCTGTGCGGTCCGCATTGGTTGGTGAGACTGGCCCCTAGGTCCTTTTCTATAAATAGGGCCTGAGGCCCTCCTGTTACACTTTTCGAACTCTTGACTCTCAAAAATAGTAAATCACTGTTCATCTACTCATTTACTCGAAATTAACTACTTGGAATCATTAATCTTCATTTCATCTCACATCTGGTAACTTAACTTCTTTTTAATTGCTTTAATTTTGTTATTTTCCTTTACTTTTTGTTTTTCTTGTCTTTTATTTTGTTCCTCCCATAGTTTCTTCAATTGGTTAGGTTAGGATAGTTAAATTCTTGATTAATGTAGACTTAGATAGTTAACAACACTGGGCAAACATGTAGGGACCTTACTTAGGTGAAAAATAGGACTTAAAATCAAAATTCATGATACCCTAAGTTAGTGTTGTCTATAGGCACTCAGTGCAGACCGTAGTCGATTCTGTGCGGTCGCAGTAACATTTTGTACGGACCGCATTACTAAAAGACTTGAAAACTAAACTTTGGTAACTACGGCCGCACTACATTTTGTGCAGTCCGCATTGGTCCTTGTACGGTCCGCACTGCCTGGATAAAGAGAGTGGGTAGTCTGAACCCCACCTCTGTGCGGACCACATGGCCATTTTGTGCGGTTCGCATTGGCCTTTAGGTGGCCGCACACCATTCTGTGTGGTCCGCACTGCATATCTTCTGCAACTGTCTGCAATTCTTTCTGCAACTCTGCTTTTAATTGCTTCTACTGATACTAACAAGCTTATTGGATTGTGTTTGCAGACAATGGTGAAACAATGAGGTAAAGTCTCTAAACAACCAGGCAGAGGTGAATCCTCCTGAGGAGGGAAACAGAAAATGGTAAGATTGACTGTTCAAGCCCGGCAAAACATTAAAAACATGAGGAAGATGATTAAAGTTGCTGATAGGGCCATTGACATGTCTGGGAGTGAGTACGAGCCCTCCCGGGAGATATCTTCAGACTCAATCCCAGAGTACAACCCTGACTGGCTGGAGAGAAACAGACTAAGAGACACTCCTCCCACTTCCCCCGCTGCCCAAGCATCAGTAAATGTACCTTCTGGGTCGTCTGAGGGCTCAGCTGAAAGTGGTAGGGATGAATACTCCACCTCTCTCACAGCTTCATTATCCGGAGATGGTGTAGTAGGAGACGATGAGGAAGTAGGAGGATAAAGAGAAGTAGGAGAAGGGGGTGAACCTCAGGTTGGCGAAGTTGCGAGAACTAGGAAACCGGAGGTGTGGCAAGACCGATTTGTTAGTGAGGTAGCTTATCACAAGTTTACGGAATAGTGGCGCGTGAGGAAATTAATCCCGGAGAGGAGCTTTGTGGATAGGGACTTACTGCCTCACAACCCCAATGTGAGGAGGCAGTTTAGGTAGAGAGTTAACTGGATTACTTTTTGGGTGAATGTGTAGATGCCAACAAGCACTTGGTCAAGGAATTCTACACCAACGTTGCCCACATCAAAAAGGCACAAAAGTGACCAATGTGCGAAATCTGAAGGTGTTGTTTGATGGGAAAACAATAAATGACTACCTTGTCTTTGATGAGGAGGATGAGGCACTATTTATGGCAAAGATGGAAATGGGCGAGGAGTCCATCCCTAGTTGGCACAGTATCTGGCAATCCCAGGTACCACCCCCGATTGGTTGAATGCGGGCATCAAGATTCTGAGAAGAAGTTTGAACTTCGAGGCAAAGGGGTGGGAAACTTTTGTGTGCAGCAGACTGGACCCCACTACTCATGACAACTCCCTCCCTCTTCACCGGGCTGTTTCGGTGGCTTCAATCATGGCGGGGAACCCGATCAATGTGGGAAATGTAATGTTTAGGGTAATCACACTTGTAGGCAATGAGCATGACAGAAACTACCCTTTCCCCAGCTTCTTGACTATGTACTTCAGGGACCTTAAAGTTGAAAAGAGGCCATTTGATATCAAGGTCAAAGCGAGGGCCCCATTCTCTTGGTACAGCATGCAGGGGGATGACAACCCAAAGAGCAAGAACTTTAAGGGAACAGCTACTGCTCCAACTGGCCAGTCTGAAGAGCCAGTTGTGGTAGTGTCTCCTACTCAGCCTGCCTCCACCTCTACAGACATTTCTCTTGGCCCACCCACTTCAGTTGACCCAGAGATACCCTCTTCCCGAGCTTATCCAGTGATTGCACACTGACTGAGCCAGTCTCCTCTCAGTATCAACAACTGGATGCAGACAACGTCATCCAAGTTGTCTATCCTCACTACTACAGTTGAGGCTCAGTCGGCACCTTCGCCTTCATAGGTCCCACAGTCCATAGAGGATGCCCTCAAGGAGATTCTGGCCAAACAAAAGAAAATCCTCGACACTTAGAAAGGGCTCACATATACAGTTGATTCTCACAGCAAGGCTCTTAAAGATATTGCTAAAGATCACGAGAAGTTGAGGAAGACGCGAGCTTCCAAGGAGTCCGTAAAGGCACTAAGGGTTGATGTTGACAGGATGAAGGCAGATCATTTGCCTTTGGACTTATTGCTACAGGACCCAGTACCATTAGCTCATCCCCAGCCCGATCAGTCCTAGAGGCCTCCCAAGAGGAAGAGGATGATTCCCAGAGTGGACGATGCAGTCATCCAGTTAGCAGACCCACCGGAGGCCTCCTCCAGTCAGCCACAGGATGCACCTCAAGAGCCTGTCCAGGTCCTGGCCCAGATCCCAGCAGCAGAGCAACAGGCCATAGGGAACCAGTCTGAGGTTCCCGAGCACAATGAGGACCTAGGGACCACTCAGGAGCCCATGCAGGCAGATGGGCCATAGGGAGTCTCTATATCCTTTTCCCTTTTCTTTTTGGTGCTTATTTAGTTTAGTTGGCATTGGGGACAATGCCAGCTTTCATTTGAGGGGGTAAGCCCTACTTTTATGGATTTGGATTACTGTATATATTTGACAATTTTTATGTTTTCTTTATTTTTCATCTTTGGGTTGTATATAATTTTAACATTTTGGTACATTTATCGTACTTTTATTTTACTTTAGGTCTGTATATAAAATTATGTTTCATTGTACATATTCATCCTATCTATTGTATATTTGACAAATCCCCTTTTGTATATATTCATTTTATTGTCCGCAATTTTCGTTCTTAGCTTCTTATTTATGTTTGTAGCTTCGTGTTTTGAAAGTTTGCAATAAGCCTTTGGTTTTTCTAGTGCCACGGTTCTTTCCAAAGGTGGAGTTTGTGTGAATCGGGTGGCTCTTCCCAATGATGGATGGCGTGACAACTTTCTTAAGGGTTTGAGTCCGTTTTTCTTTTTTTTTTTTGATAGTTAGTGATAAGGGTGCCTCAAGCAAAGCTTCACTTGGGCCTAGCACATTTGCCTTTGATATCATGGTCAAAAATAAATTATTGTGTTTAGGATGGTGAAAGTGATGACCTTGAGACTCTTGTGTTGACCAATAATCATCAAGTGGTTTTTCGAGACCATTGTGTGCTCAAATCTTATCTAAGGTCATTGTGGGCCCCCGACTATGTGTCTTTAGCGATCCCATAGCTTGTGTGGTGAGAAATTGCATTACAAGTCCAAGTCCGGAGCCATTGGTCTAGAACTTGCCCTGAATGTTTGTTGAGGCGAAATCCTAAGTGAATTTTGACATGAGACATGGTTTTAGGCTCTCTTTGTTCCAAATTATAGCCTGAACACTTTCATAACCTACCAATGAGAAGATCCCTAGTCAACCATTTTGAGTCTTAGACCTTTTTTTTTCAAGAACCATGATACAAGCCTATACCCGTTCTAAAAGAGACCCTCTCTTAGCACCCGATCTTTCCTTTAGCACATGGCAAAAGTATAAGTTTGGGGAAAGAGACAAGAATTGCAACAAAGTGGTAAAAAGGCACAAAAATAAAGAAAAGGAAAGGCAATGAAAAAAGAAAGAAAAGCAAAAAGACAAAAAGAATGTTTAATGTAAAAAAGAATAAAAAAAGGATCAAGAAAATCAAAGAATGAAAGGTTGGAAAGTTGAAAAAGTAGAAAAGATTTGAAATGTGTAAGAAAGAGTGATAGTATGTCTTTCTAACCCCTTAAAAGAAGTGAAATGACTCAAAGAGTCAAGGGAATGTGTGCCAAATGAAACAAAAGAAGTGCTTAAGGGAAGATGGAACCTACTTAGACCAAACATTTCCTACCCTGAACCAAAAGCCTTCACTATATCTCCACAAAAGCCCTATACGATCTTGAGTTGAATGTAGCTTACATTAGTGATGACTCACATAAGGGGCAAGCATATGGTACTTAGAGACGAACTTGTGACTTTTTCTTGAGAGAGATGAGTGAACTTCCATTGACCTCGTTCTGAGTACCACTATTCTAAAGGTGAGGTTTGCTTAGGGAGAGTTGAGGATGTGTGAGTTTGGGTTCCACAATGACCAAAGTAATAGAAAGAGTTCTTTGATGTATTGAGTCAACTCTTGATGCTTTTGTGTCGCACTTAATCCATGGTGTTTCAAAGAGTAAATGTTGTTAATGATTCATTTGTATTGAGGGCAATTGTTAGTCCCAATTGATGCTAGATGAGGTTACTTTAAGACAACTGAATTTTCTTGAATTTTCCCTTGAGGGGTGGGTCTTATTTTGTTTGCTTGAGGACAAGCAAAAGCTTAAGTTTGGGGGAGTTGATAACTAGGGATTTTGCTATATTTTATACTCCTTCTTGCTTAAGTTTTGATTAGAAATGTGTACAAAATAGTCCCAAAGGCTCACAACTTGTGCTTGATTGCAGGTTTGATTAACAAGGTGACAAGATATCAAAGATCAGCTCAAAAGGAGTGAAACTTGCACAAGTATCAATACAAAACAAAGCTCAGACAAAACAAGGCTAGTGCGGCCGCACATCATTCTATGTGGTTCGCACAAGTGAGGTTCAGAGAATATGATATTCGAGCAAAAAGGAAAATGCGGCTGCACTAGGTTTTGTGCGGTCCGCACTGGGATCAATGCAGATGCACTCGATTTAGTGCGGTCCGCAGTAAGAAGGATCAGAGAGTTGCCATTTCCGAGTTTCAAGCCAATGCGGTCCGCGCTCCATTTCATGCGGACCGTACTGGAAACCTCTGCAGTCGCACTTCATTCTGTGTGGTCCTCATTGCCTGAGTTTAGAGAGATGGATTTTTATGTCAAGAGCCTTAATGCGGCCACACGTGATTTTGTGCGGTCCGCGCTCGCCCCGCAGGGGTATTTTTGTCCAGATTTTTTAACTTAATATAAATAGCTTCTTTTTCCATTTTTAAGTCATCAGATAGTTTTAGTTGAGAGATGCGCTCGTGGGTTCGAATATTTTAGCTATTTTGGGCAATTTTATCTGCATTTCAACATTGAATCTTCTTGTTTATCTTAGTAATTAATTAATATGAGTTCTTTTTCATATATTTCTTGCTTTTCTTCATTAATTATGAGTAGCTAAACCCATAAGCTAGGGTTGTGGCTAAACCCTCGTGTGGGTAATTGATGGGTCTTGTGTTTTAGGGCTAGATTGACTATGGGTGTTTGATATTTGGGCTAATTTCATGTTTAATTGCTGAATTAGTGGTTGCAAACACTAGTTAGTGTTTAGTTGACTTGAGCTCTTCTTAAGAAAGAGAGCTTGAGTCTCTGAAATTGGTCCAACAAGGAATTGGGGCGTACTCAAGAGATTGATAGCCCCAAATAAAGGGTTAAACCTCGAGAGAGTAATACCCGACTTGAACCTTGATTGCTTGTGCAAATTTTAATACCCAATTGGTCTTGAGAAAGTCAATTCGGGCAAAATCACTTGAACCACCGAGAGGTGTAGAGTGGGTAAAATCGTGTAAGGGTTATATCATACTCCTCAAATATGTCAATCATGCCTTAGATTCAAGTATTCTTCACTTGACCACCTAGGTGAAAGTCACTACCCTAGTGCCTTTTAAACCATTTGAACAACCCACAACATTTTACTCTTAGCTTATTCTAGTTTAATTTAGCTTTGTAGTTTGATAAAAGTAGAAGTAAAATAAAAATCCAAAAATGTTTAGAAGTGTAATTTGGAACACATACACAACCCTAAACTAGATAGATACCCGACTCCAACTTCTAGCTCCCTATGGAAATCGATCCCGACCCTAAATAGGGTAAAAACTGCTTTAACCCTCTCTCACTACTCAATAGTAGTGCAGGGTAGTCTTCGATCACCAGACAAGCGAATAGTTGCAAAATCGACCCCATTGGTCTCAACTATCCCCATGTTCCTGAGAACCTCATGACAGCTGTCTAGATAATCCTGAGGATCCTCAGAAGATGCACCGCTGAAAGTAGTAGTGAAGAGCTTGGTGAACCTATCCAACCTCCACAGGGCATCGACAGACATATCTGCTTCATCACCAGTCTGAGCCACCACACCCGGCTGAACTGCTCCAACTGGCTGAACTGCTGGAGTCTGGAACTGGGGAGCTACCTGCTCTGGAGTACGAGTAGCAGGAGTCTAGGCTCCTGCTCCAGCCTAAGAGACAGCTGGTGCTACAGGAAGCAAACCTTCCCAGGTGAAACTCTCCATAAGGCCCACTAGACAGACTAGAGCATCCTGGAGTATTGGGGTAGCAATAAACCCCTCTGGGACCTGAGCTGGGCCTACCGGAACTGTTGGGGCCGGAACCTCATCATCAAAGTCAACCTAAGACTTTGTCACTGGTGTTGTTGCTCTAGGTTGAGCTCTGCCCCTACCTCGGCCTCTATCACGACCTCGGCCTCACCCTCTGCCCCTCGTGGGAGTTGCTGTTGGGGGTTCGGGCTGCTGGTCAGTGGATGAGGAAGCGCGTGTTCTCACCATATGCCAAAGAATAGAGTAGAAATTCAATTAGCATTGAGGAACCAAACTGCACAATAGGAAAGAATAAATGTGAAGTTTTCCTAACTCTGTAGCCTCTGGGGGATAAATACAGACGTCTCCGTACCAATCCTTCAGACCCTACTAAGCTTGTCTGTGAACTGTGAGACCCATGTAACATAGAGCTCTGATACCAACTTGTCACCACCCGGATTTCCCACCCTCGGAAGTCGTGATAGCGCCTAGTAATGTGAGCTAGACAAGCCATTCCTTTGAACTAATTTACCTTTTTACCAATTTTATTCTCTTTACCATTATATAAAACAATAGCGGATAAATAGCGAAAATTTAGAATAAGCAGAAGAAAACAACAAAAATATCTGAATATGTATCTATTACAACAGTTTAAGCCTTAGTCACACAGAACTGGTGTCACAGTACCACAGACGGACTAAGACTGCTAAATACAAGGTCTGAAAATGAAAGACACACTGTTTCTGAAGCAAAGAGATGAAACAGGAAATAAAGGATAGAGGAGACGCCAGGGCCTGCAGATGCCTACAGGTCTATCTTGGATCTCCGCGTGGACTGAAGGTAGCCTCCAAACTATGGTCCAAGAGTTTCTCCGGGATCTGCACATAGTGTAGAGTGTAGTATCAGCACAACTGACCCCATGAGTTGGTAAGTGTCTAGCCTAATCTCGGCGAAGTTGTGACGAGGCTAGGACCAGACTACCAATTAAACCTATGCAATTCAAATATATACAGCGGAAAAGAAGTACAAAAATAAACAGTCAAGTATGGGAGGGGTAGCATGCTATGGGGGAGATATCAATTCAGGATAGAAAGTCAACAGGTAATTAAAAGAAACAATATATCTCGAATAACCACAAAGAACCAGAAATCAATAAGTGCACGGCATCACCCTTCGTGCTTTTACTCTCGTCCTCACCCAAGCAATCAAGTAATGAAAATGTGCACGGCATCACCCTTCAGGCTTTTACTCTCATCCTCACCATATAATCAATATAATCGGCACAGAATGGTACATCGTGCGGCACAGCATCACCCTTCGTGCTTTACACTCTTTCCTCACAAATCATACACGGCATCACCTTTCGTGCTTTAACGCTCTTTCCTTACAAAACAATACACGGCATCACCCTTCGTGCTTTAACACTCTTCCTCACCCAAATAACAATCACAAACAAGAGGGCAATGGAATAAATGAAATTACAATAAGAACTCCGGCAAGGGAACAACATCAATAATATCAATATCCCGGCAAGGGAGATAACAAATAAAGCTACAATGTCCCAGCAAGGGAGGCAACATAATGATCTCTTCTCTTTCTCACTTTTACTTCACAATTCACTTCAGAACTCGAGCCAATGCTCTAAAGGTTCAATTATCACTTATACTTTCATTTCTCATTATACAACTTGAGCCAACGCTCCTCAAAGTTCAAGTGTCACAATTACTTCTACAAACTTTGCCCAACAATAGAAATCATCAATCAAGGCATGAAAAATACAACGAAGTCATAATAACCACAATATAAGACTCACGGGCAAGCTTGACACCAACGTATAGATACTCGTCACCATGCCTATACGTCATACTCAACATATACCACATAGCAAATAGGACTCGACTCCTAATCCCTCAAGCTAAGGTTAGACCAAACACTTACCTCAAAGCCACGAGCATGATCAAGCTCCAACTACCTCTTTACCTTTTGGTTCCACTTCCAACTCGCTTGTATCTAGCCACAATTTACTTAATTACATTAATAAATGTTAAATATACCAATTCTAATGCATGAAAATAGGTTTTCTAGTGTTTTCCCCAAAAAGTCAAAAATCGGCCCCGGACCCACATGGTCAAAATCCGACGTTCGAATCAAAACCCGATTACCCATTCACCCCCGAGCCCGGATATATAATTCGTTTGGAATCCGACCTCAATTTGAGGTCTAACTCCCCAAATTTCAATATTCTTAGGTTTTTCCCAAAGTCCCCAATTCCACCATGAAAACTCTAGATTCTAGGATGAAATCTTGTAAAAAGAAGTTAAGTAAAGAAAATGAGTTAGAAATCACATACCAATGTTTTGGAGAAGAAAGGTTGTTTGAAAAATTGCCGCTCATATTTTTGGGGTTTTGAAAAATAAAAAATAACTGAAAATATCATTTTAATATACCTCACCCAGACCCCCTGTGCGGACTGCACAAAATCGAGTGCGGCCGCACAGCTCTCCATGTGGACTGCAGTGACATACTTTAGTATTTTGGCCATACATTTCTCTACATATGTCCCAATTGTGATTTCTTTACCTTTCTGGAAACTAGACACGAAGGGCAACAACTTTAATTTTTGAATCATCTCAAAATTCCTTGTAGATCAAAAGATATAGGCTTCCGAAGTCGGACCAGTGAACTTGTACGGACCGCACAAAATTGAGTGCGGCAGCACTGCCCCCACCGCGGACAACACCAAAACTAATGCAGTCAGCACTGGCGAGTTCAGAGATTTGCACTTCTCTGAACCTGCAACATCCATATTTTAAGCCTAAGACATCCTGAAACCTACCCGAAACTCACCTGAGCCCTCGGAACTCCAAACCAAGTGTGCATACTAACTTAAGGACATCATATGGACTTACTCGTGCAATCACATCATCAAAATAACATGTAAAATCATGAATTAAACCCCAAAACTCAATATTTTCATCAAGAACTCTCAAAGTTTATTTCTTCAACCGGAAGTCCAACTCACGTCAAATAAACTCTGTTTTTCACCAAATTTTACAGTTATCTTTCAAATACTATAACAAGTTTGTATCGGTCTCCAGAACCAAAATACGGGCCCGATAACAATGGTTTCAAACATTAATTCTTTTCTTCATTTCTTAGATAATTCAGTAAAATAATTTCTTTCAAAATTGATTTCTAATGCTTGGGACCTCGGAATTTATTTCTGGGCATACGCCCAAGTCCCATATTTTACTGCGGACCTCCCGGGATCGTCGGAATACGGATCCGGGCCCGTTTTCTCAAAATGTTGAGCAAAGTCAACCATAATCAAACATTAACTCTAGAAATTTCTATTTCTCATATTTTCACATAGAAGGCTTTCCGGATATAGGTCCGGACCACGCACGTAAATTAAGGTGAGGTAAAAAGGAGGTTTTCAGGCCTCGGAACACTGAATTCACTTGCAACACAAGTGATGACCCACACTTTATAAAAACCAATCTTGAATGAGTTATGTGCCACGTGTGTGTGTAAGGTTTTGTGTTATTCTTTGCGTGCATTTGATGTCTAGAACTTGCCCCGTGTGTTTGCAAAGCGAAATAATAGTTTTATTCAGTCTTGGAAGTGATATAGGTGTTTCTTTGTTGAGCCAGATATGTATATTTTACCCGTCTAATTATTATGTATCGTAGTTAACCCCTTTGAGCATGTAATCCTATTTTTTTGGCAACCACATTACAAGCTAGCCTTACCCATTTTTTTGAATTAACCTTTTATTTGAACCATTGTAACATCTCATGAGCACTTGAATTGTTTATGAACTTTGTAAAAGTTAAAGTGTGGGGTGGTTGGTTTGGCTTTTGAGTGGAACTAATTAAATAAGGAGAAAGGTGCACTGTCTTAAAAAAGTAAGAGCCACTTGAATTGAAAAAAAATAGTTGGATTGTTGTGAAAAAAAATCCTTAATAAGTAGTGGCTTTTGATGTAAGTGTGCTTAAAGAAGAATGGGGTAATATACATTGATGTGAAGGTGGAGTTTTGGTTTGACATAAGTATGGGGGTTGCATATTAAAGTATATGTATTAAAGTGCTTAGGGAGGTGTAGTCACTCTTATATTTAAATATATTTTACCCGTCCCGCAGCCTACATTATAACCAAATAAAGTCCTACTTGATCATAGACTGAATGAGCTCAATTAGTAGAGTAGTACACTACAGGCAAGCCTATGGTGCATCTTTTGTGGTATATGAATGTTATTTCTGAGAGTGAGTGAATTCTTTCTATCTTGAGTTCCTAAGTGTTCTTAAATTTTATTGTGTGGAACTACTCTCTTTTGTTGGGTGAGGGAACTTGATTCATGAAGGAAAGGTAATGTCAGTGATAAGTGGGTGAGTTGTGAATAATACATGGTTCTTGTGAGTCAAATCTTGAGGTGAAAATGTTACGCTTTTGTACTTAGTCTATTTAAATACTCTTGGTGTGATGAGTTAGGAGAATTGCTTTAAAATGTCGTGTCTATATAAAGTGTAGTTTGATTACTCGAGGACGAGCAATGGTTTAAGTGTGGGGTGTTAATGATCGGCTATAATTGCGTATTTTAGTCGCTTATTACACTCTAACTTACTGCACTTTAATTGAGTTTAGGCTTTAATCGCTAGTGTTTTATGCTTTGTAGGAGTGATTCCAAGCTATATAGATGTTATGGAATGAATTCTAGTAATTTGGAGCTTTGAAGTTTGAGTAAATGCCCAAGGAACTAATCCAGGATCGTGTTCGGGGGTCAAATTGATAGTTAAGAACAAACGAAGACTCGAGTAGGCATATTGTGTATTGTCTAGTAAAATAGACATAACTCTTTGCTCCAAACTCCATTTGGGCTATATAATATATGGTTATAAAGCTAATTCAAAGGGATACAACTTTTATGTTTTACATATTTCCAAATTTTAAAGAGAATAGGGTGAAAAATGCGGTCTAAACCGCGACCGCAGACCTAGACGCGGACTGAGGCAGTGCACTGGGAAAATACCGCACCCGGACCATTACCACGAGCGTCCACACCTAAATAAATTGTCCTTTTTCGCGTAGGAGAAGGTATAATTGTTTGGGCCCAACCCTACTTGGTATATATACATTGAAAAATGATATTTTAAGGGGTTGGACATATTTTTGACACAGATTCGACCTAAAGAGGCAGAGACACAATAGGAGCAAACCGGAGAATTCTTCTACGAGTTTTTCCTTCCTATTCCTATTTTTTCATTGTTGGTTATGACTTTAGTATTGTAGTTTTACATACTATTATGAATAGCTAATTTGTTATCTAGGGTTTTGATGGAACCTTTTGTAGGATAAATTCTTGTTATATTTTTATATAATTGAGCCATTGGATTTCTCTACTTGTTCAACTACGTGTTTATTGTTGTTGATTGAATGGTCGTCGATTGACTGTGCCTATTTATTATGTGTTGCTTGAGAAAGGATACATATTTAGGTGGTTGTTGAACAACGTCACTCCTAACGTATGTGAGAAATCAATACAATGGATTTAAAGGTAGGTTTAGAAATAACAAAGCCTTGACGTGGTCATAATGAGCGGTTAGATAAAGCCAACTAGCGTAGTTCGAAAGAATATGTCTAGTAAATTATTGTAGTTGTTCGAGAGATAATTACAGCACCGAAAGTGCTCACGATTAGTAGAGAATACATAGGCGAAATTGTTGGGAACATAGCAGGAAGGATTCCAACATTTGAGAAAATCATAACTCTAGACCTCCTTAGTTTTGTCTCAAATTTCATCATTGTTAGTTGATAATTTTACTGCTTTATAATAGTGTTAGTTAATTAGTTAGAAATAAATATTATAATCTCTATAATTAGGAAATTGTTTGGATTTGTGGTTCTTAGCAATATTGAACAACTGCAGCTAAGTTTTAGTTTTCTGTGGGATTCGACTTCGGACTTATAGACCGGATTATATTTGCAGCGACTGCTTATCCTTTTTAGGACTAGAGTTGGGCTTGATCAGACACTTGGTCCCGAACTTCAAATTTCAAGTTCAAAAGTTAAGGACACTTGGTCCTTAACTTAGAGTTCCAAGTTTAAAAGTTAAGGACACTTGGTCCTGAAGTTTGAGTTCCAAGTTCAAAAGTTAAGGACATTTGGTCTTGAACTTCAAGTTTCAAGTTCAAAAGTTAAGGACATATGGTCCTGAATTTCGACTTCCAAGTTCAAAAGTTAAGGACACTTGATCCTAAACTTTTATAGAAGCATATTTAACTAAAAATTCATAAACACAGCTAGCTTATGAATTCATACGACTATTGTTATGAAATATCCTTACATAATCAAATATATTGATTGAACCACAAATACATTTCAATATAAAAATGTTCTGAATAACTTCATAATAAAAATCTATTCCTTATTCCACACTGAATCAAGCTATAATCAATATTTTTGAAATTTCAAACATACTTGATGCTAAACACATCATTGATCGCCATTACAGTTATACAAAAAGAAAAATACATAAAAGAAAAATAAAAAACATACCAGTTTGCTGGCTCGATGCAGAGAAGATGACAAAAGGAGAAGAGTTTAAGTGCAACAAAATACACGCAGAGAATCGATGGGCAGGAACAAAATCGAACAATGATTCGCATGCAAGGAACGATGCCGATACCGAGGGAGCAAAATTTTGCTTCTGAAATTTTGGCTCTGAAGCGTATAAAGGAAGGGTTTGGGAATAAAAGAAATAGAAAAAGGGGTAAAAATATTTTTTCATATTAATTTTAATAGAGTAATGGTTATTTTTGCTCAGTATTAGAATTGGTGGATAAAAATAAACACCACCTTATTTAGTGGCTACCACACGCCATTTTTACTTGGTTTGGTTTATAGATTTAAAAATCCAAGACAATTGGTTTGGTTTGATAATTGGGTAAAAATTGCACGGGGCGCCCTATTTGGTCGCCCCCATTTAACCTATACCCATTTTTTTAAAACTTTTAACTTGTACCCACTTTTTAAATAACTTCAGCCCCCTTTCTCCTCCTCCTTCTCCTCCTTCGTTTTCTTCTTCTTTCTTCTTCTATTGTTGGTGCAGATTATTTTTTAGGTAAAATTTCTTTTAAGTTGTTGGTGCATAGAAGTTAAAACTTTCTTTTGTACCTTTATATGATTAAAAAAGAAATTATTTTCCATAGTTCATTTTGTGAGTGGAAACTATCAAGATACCATTGTTAAGTGACGACGTCTTTGCATTTTAATCGTATTACGGAGCTTATTATTTGTTCTCGCAATCAGGGATGATTAATTTACATTTATTTACTTCTTCTTTTTTGGGTGTTTTGATAAATATTATTAAGGTGAAAGTTGTTTCTTGTAAAGCTAAATTGAGTATGTTAGCACATAAAAATTCTTGAGCCCAGTTCTGAGATTTTACCCCAAAGATTTTAACAAACTAGCAAGTTGTTTGATAGATGGATCCCCAGCTTATTTGAGCAGATCCTATTCTAAAGCTAGCTTCCAAATAACTTCAGCTCTAGAGCTGAAGTTCGACAGTTACAAAACAAAAACTTCAGCTCTAGAGCTGAAGTTCGCCAATTATAAAAACAAAAATTTCGCCAGTTACAAACAAAAATTTCAGCTCTAGAGCTGAAGTTCGACAGTTACAAAACTAAAACTTCAGCTCTAGAGCTAAAGCTTACAAACAAAAAGCCAGTTACAAACAAAAACTGACACTTACAAAACAAAAACTTCAGCTCTAGAGCTGAAGTGTTACACCCCATATTTTTGTGCATGAAAATAAGCCATAAATATATTAATGAGAGACCAGAAGTGAGATGTTACGTCCCGCAGTATTAAGTTACAACAATGTTGCACCCTGAAGTATTGTACGTTAAAATTTTCATTTTCAGTTAACCGATGTAAGACTAGGAGATGAGATCATCTTGACGTTAACGTACTTACGCTATTTATAGCAAGCAATAAATAAGTGTTATGAAGAATAAGAGGGTACACGGATTAAAGAAAACGAGTTTCGTTGAAAGTAGTTAATTTGGAATAAAATACGGGTCGAGTGATAATACCCGATAATTATGAACTAGTACCATGCAAGGTACCATATAACCACGGTAGTATAATATATAAAGTATATATGAAGTATTTTAAAAATAAATAAAATTTTAAGTAATTTGTGGTCATTTTTAATGATACGGGTAATTGATTAATTATCGGGTAACGGGATACTATCTAACTAATTGATAAAATAATAAGATAAGACTAAACCCTCCAAACGTGGCATCAAGCTACATGATAAAACTATGACTCTTAGAAAAATTTCATTAGGTGGCAACCAAAATACTAATTAAGGTGACAAATGGATAATCTTCCAAGTCCAAATTCTAGACACATGGAAAACTTAAATAATTCTCATTGTTTCTTGCTGCCACTTCAGTTTTGAAAGCATTTGCAAAACTAATGTAACTAGTACTATCTGCACAAATACTAAAAGCAGAAACCTATTTCCTTCCAAAACCAAACACGATTCCTCCAAAAAAATCAATGAATTCAACGTTATTCTTTCAAACTTAAGAAGAACCAGAAACGTTTTCAAATGAATTCAATGTTATTCGTTCCAAAATTTTTAGGAACTAAATAAAATTTCGTCCGTGAATTTCTAAAGAAGCAGGGGCGAATTTTGCTCAATCAACGAAGGTTTTTCAATGGAGTATTATACTGAGTTTTCCCTACTCCAGGTATGTTAAGGCTATCCCTTCTTTCTTTTGGCATGATCCATACGATATAAACGAAACGTGCAAATGCACAAATTCCATAAGTGACTCTACTCATAGAAGTAATAGAAATATCCATGTTCTTTAATTCTCATGTGTCATAATATTTTATCATTTGTTCATGGGTCTTAGAAAAATACGAAAGTTGAAAAGGGTTTACTTTATGATATTACTCAGAGGCAAAATGGTCTTATGACATTCCGAATAATTTTATTGACGTACTTTTTATGACTGCATTCATGTGCACTGACCCATGACCAGATGGCGTTATATACGCGTATATATGTAAATATATGTATATGGGATATGGGAAAAGGTTATGGCGTTATATACGCACCACCACCTGGTCAGCTGGTATATGATGATGTTGTTACCCACAGTGGCTGAAATATGATTCAAACGGCGTTATATACGCATATATGGGTATGTATTCAAATGGCGTTATATACGCATATATATGTTGTCACACCTCCTTTTTGCGCGCCCGCCCCGGAGGGTTAGATGCGCGAGGGGAGTTTTTCCAATTTAAGTGACAATATTCTAAATGGGATTATTTATTTAATTCAGAGTCGCCACTTGGGAAAAGTTTGGCTTTTGGTGTCCCAAGTCACCGGTTTATCTTGAATCCCAAATCGAGGAAATTTTCGACTTTTCCAAATGAAGTCTGCGAACCAGAAATTCTAAGTAAGGAATTCTGTTGACCCGAGGGAAGGTGTTAGGCACCCTCGAATCCCGTGGTTCTAGCACGGTCGCTTAAATTGTTATAATGGCTAAATATCTGATTTAAATACATGTTGTGACTTATGTGCTTTTATTAAGTTTAAACCGCTTTTATTATTATCATTTATTTTTATAGAATTGCAACGTCGTGAAAATGCATCTCGAACCACGTCACAATCAATGCACCCGTGGTCGTCGACACATTTTGACTCCGTTGAGATTTGGATTTGGGTCACATCAATGTGCACCCGTGTTTAAGAAGGTCAAATTATTAAGCCGCGCCTAAAGAGTCTAGCGCGTTATTATTTTTTGTAGAAGGCCATGAAATTCACTAAACGGCCTATCCCGAATTCTAAAATATTTATTATGGTTATTTATTGAGGGCCCCGCAATTTCGCGTTTTATTTGGCGAGGCTCGTCTCTATTTTTAGAAAGGATATCCTAAAGTGGCTAAATTTCTAATGCTTTTGTCTCTAAAACTAGAAGAGAAAGGTACATGCTAATTTAATTATATGCTTTGGCCTAATCCGGATTCTTATGGTTAATTATTTACAAAGTTGAGAAAACATTATACTTCAATGGAAAAAATGCTTTAATTTGACAAAAGAAATCCATTTATTCTAACGAAATACAACACTTAATCCGAACAAACATCTTTAGGTCGAATTTAGATTAACTTGCTTAAACAGGGTTAATAGAATTCCTTATTAAAGAATACTGCCGATGATATTCAAAACTAGTCCTATAAACTGCCTAAAGAAATCGAAAACTGGACGATTCAAAAACTGTATTATACTTGGCTAGGTTTAATAGCCATTTGCCCCGACTTATTCAAAACATGCTGAAAGAGTGAATTTAACTTTAGCAATCGCACTAAATAGTTTCACATTCCATGTGTTACATTTACATCTTGTATGCTACTAAACGAATCAAACACCACAGTTTCAAATCAACATAAACATTAATTAAGTACAAGCTTACTAATGTATTCTCTCTCAGGCTACAAGTTAAAGGATTTATACATCTTTAACAATATTCGCAAAGCTATAAGTAAGGCAACAGATGATTAAAAATTCTTCGGATCTTTCGATCCAACTTTCATTGCGACATCAGTTACATCAGACAGATTCGAAGTGTGTACCTGAGGAGATGCTTATAATGAAGAAAGCAAGAGAATCAGTTGAGCAACAATGCAAGCGAAACAGCAGTAACAGATGAACAAACAGTAGGACAAATTCCCAGTGCAAGGTGTAGTTTAGAACTAATGAAAAATGGCAGAATGTAGCAAATTCCCAGCAGAGTGAATCAGAATTTGGGCAGAATAGATCCAGAAATGAACTGATGTTACACACAACTAGTAATCTCAAACAGGACTCAAAAGAAATCAATATGGAACAAGGAAATCCAAACCAGTGAGAATCAAGACAAAGATGAAGATGCAGTCCCTCTTTTCTGTGTTATGCCTCTCTCTATCTATTTCTGTCTGTGTGTGTTAATATGTGTGTGTCTCTATGTCTATGTGTGTATATCTTCAGCCTCCCCCCCCTTCTATCTGATCTCCTGATCCCCTCCCTATTGTTATCCTCTCAATTTACTCTCCCTTCTCAATGTTTGTCCCTCTGTCTGTATATCCAAAAATAAATCCCCCCCTAAAACTGATGGAAGTTCCTCCTTTTATCCACCTAAAATCAAACCTTTTACAGCCTGTTTAGATCCTTTAACACCCCTCCCATGCGCTCTCCTCCTTTCAGATTCCACTTAACTAATTAAGTATAAACAAACCCCATGATATTCCCTGGCAGACTTACTTTGAGTAATGTTTATTATTTCTGAAACTAAAGTAGGGTATGGGCAGCAGAATGTAGTCTGACAGCATATGCTGTCAAACTATTTAATTCAAAAGCCCTTATGCAGGAACAACAGGCTGTGCACAAATGCACATGTGGTGCACAAATGCACATGTTGTGCACAAGTGCACATGCCCTCCAATTTCAGAACTGTAACTAAACAAAACATTGATTTTACATTTCTGATTCAAATTAACAATTATAAGCACTAAACTCAGTTCCTAATTGATTCAGGCAATGCTTAACAGAAGCAAATCGATTTGTTATTGTTCAGGCAGTTAAAACTAATTGACGACACATGTCGACTCGACTATATTAATCATAGCATGCACAATCGTAGCCAAAATCAGACATTTAACAGTATCACACAAGGGGTTCAGATTGCAATGTTAATACAGAATCGCCCTAGGAACTAAATGAACGAACCAATTCAAATTCATTTGATTGTATAGCTTACACATACACATTATCAGTGAACAGAAGAGGGACTTAATCAAACACGTAGGTTCAGGCAAAGAGGACAGGACACAGTTGATAAAATTCAAAACACAAATTTCACAAAACATGAACAGCCCCTTAAACAACACATGGACTAAAAATAAAGAAAAAGGAAAACAAAAACTCACCTTAAATCCGAAAAATCAAAAGCCTTAGCTTGGATTCGAACAGACCTTTCTTAAGGCTGAACGGACTTTAATCGAGAAACACTTCGATTAAGGTCCATTAGACCTTAATCTCTTCGGCTTTAACACTTCGATGGCTTGGATCTGCAGGCTTAAAAGAAACGTCATCGTTTGGCTTAGTAGGGGTCAGAATTGGTTCGGGTAACGGGTCGGGTTATGGGGTTATGGGTGAGAGATCCAGACCGTTGGATCAGCTTGGTTTGAACGGTCGTGATGGATTAGTATTGAAATGACGTAGTCTTGGAGTTAAGCTACGTCGTTTTGTGGCTTGGGGGTGGGCTGTCCGGACCGGTGGCTTGGGTCGTTCATTTGGGCTTCAGGTTTTGAAATGGGAACGGCCCAAATTCGTTTAAAACAAATTTTACCCCTCTTTTTTTAATTCTAATTTCCTAAATACACAACCTAATTAAATAAAACCAAACACCATTAATTAACATATTTATTTCACGCATGTAAAATGTTAAAAGTAGGTAAAATTAAACAAGGCAACAAATCGGGACAAAAAATGCGTATTTTGTGATTTTTTATTTAACAATCGGATTACGGTTCACATTACACATGACACATACATTTTCGTATTTTGTTTTAATAAAAATAGGCAAAAATCATAAAATAATTAACAAAGTGTCATGTAAAATCCAAAATTTGTACAGCAGGACTATTTGTTATTTTTTTTTAATTCTTTTGGAGCGATTGTTGCGTAAAACAAAAATCACGTGCTCACAACTGCCCCTCTTTGTTCGGAAACACGAAAAGTTTTCGTGCAAAGATAAAGTGAGCAGATATGAGCGATTTTTTGCCTATGAACTACTCCGTGTGAAGCATTTTTTTTTTGAAAGATTTGACCGAATCTTTGCTTCAAAGATTTCCTACATATCCTGGGCTAAACAGAAATCAGGTCAATGTAGTTCGGTAAGCTTTGGTAGCTGGGACTACCATGGGACTGCAATGCTTGCTGTTACTGCTGTTGCTATTGTCACCGTTGCTTTACTGACCGCCTTATTACAAACAAAGGAAAATTGAAACTGAACTAAATACTTATATGCATGTCAACTGCTAGTTACAAGATCCCTATCTTTGATTCTTTTGCGACTTGATCTTGGGTCTCAGCTGATTTTGCTTGTAGACTTCGATCCGAATCTTGATGCTTGCGAGTTGTAGGTGCTTGCTTATTCTCTGGGATGCTGAGTGAGGCGTGACTGGCAGAGTTCTGAATCTTAATCAAATGTTGGAGTCGATCCGCCTTCCATTTACTCCGATATCTCGGGACATCTTCTTTTTGTCTTTTTCTTCTTTGATTCTGAGCTGAGACTCATCTCGTGGGTCATTTCGATTCGTGTGGCTCGAGGTTAGACCTGCGGGAGAAAACAAACAAACGAGCGAAATTTTCTGCCCCAGTTTCACTAGGAAAATTTCGTGAATTATTCGCCAGAAAGTTCAAAAAATTGATGAAGGAAGATAAAAATGCTCAGTTCAGGGTTGGAGCCCTAATACCGACTAGCTTTGGAGAAGTTCAACTTAGGGTTTAAAACCCAAATGCTGATTACAAGGAAAAGTTTAGTATAGGATTTAAAACCCTAATGCTGGCTGAAAGGAAAAAGTTCAGTTTAGGGTTTAAAACCCTAATGCTGACTAAAAGGAAAATTCAGTTTAGGGTTTAAAACCCTAATGCTAATTGCATGGAAAAGCTCAGTTTAGGGTTTAAAACCCTAATGCTGGCTGAAAGGAAAAAGTTCAGTTTAGGGTTTAAAACCCTAATGCTGACTAAAAGGAAAAGTTCAGTTTAGGGTTTAAAACCCTAATGCTGACTAAAAGGAAAAATTCAGTTTATGGTTTAAAACCCTAATGCTGACTGCATGGAAAAGCTCAGTTTAGGGTTTAAAACCCTAATGCTGGCTGAATGGAAAAATTCAGTTTAGGGTTTAAAACCCTAATGCTGACTAAAGGAAAAATTCAGTTTAGGGTTTAAAACCCTAATGCTGATTGCATGGAAAAGCTCAGTTTAGGGTTTAAAACCCTAATGCTGGCTGAATGGGAAAAAGTTCAGTTTAAGGTTTAAAACCCTAATGCTGACTGCATGGAAAAGCTCAATTTAGGGTTTAAAACCCTAATGCTGGCTGAATGGAAAAATTCAGTTTAGTGTTTAAAACCCTAATGCTGACTAAAAGGAAACAATTCAGTTTAGGGTTCAAAACCCTAACGCTGATTAAAGGAAAAATTCAGTTTAGGGTTTAAAACCCTAATGCCGATTGCATGGAAAACTCAGTTTAGGGTTTAAAACCCTAATGCTGGCTGAATGAAAAAAAATCAGCTTAGGGTCTAAAACCCTAATGCTGACTGAAAGGAAAATTCAGTTTAGGGTTTAAAACCCTAATGCTGATTGCATGGAAAGCTCAGTATAGGGTTTAAAACCCTAATATTGGCTGAATGGAAAAAATTCAGTTTAGGGTTTAAAACCCTAACGCTGATTAAAGGAAAAATTCAGTTTAGGGTTTAAAACCCTAATGCTGATTGCATAGAAAAGCTCAGTTTAGTGTTTAAAACCCTAATGTTGGCTGAATGGAAAAAATTCAGTTTAGGGTTTAAAACCCTAATGCTGACTAAAAGAAAAATTCAGTTTAGGGTTTAAAACCCTAATGTTGATTGCATGGAAAACTCAGTTTAGGGTTTAAAACCCTAATGCTGGCTGAATGGAAAAAATTCAGTTTAGGGTTTAAAACCTTAATGCTGACTAAAAGGAAAAAATTCAGTTTAGGGTTTAAAACCCTAACGCTGATTAAAGGAAAAATTCAGTTTAGGGTTTAAAACCCTAATGCTGATTGCATGGAAAACTCAGTTTAGGGTTTAAAACCCTAATGCTGGCTGAATGGAAAAAAATCAGTTTAGGGTCTAAAACCCTAATGCTGACTAAAAGGAAAATTCAGTTTAGGGTTTAAAACCCTAATGCTGATTGCATGGAAAGCTCAGTATAGGTTTAAAACCCTAATGTTGGCTGAATGGAAAAAATTCAGTTTAGGGTTTAAAACCCTAACACTGATTAATTCAGTTTAGGGTTTAAAACCCTAATGCTGATTGCATGGAAAACTCAGTTTAGGGTTTAAAACCCTAATGCTGGCTGAATGGAAAAAATTCAGTTTAGGGTTTAAAACCCTAATGCTGACTAAAAGGAAAATTCAGTTTAGGGTTTAAAACCCTAATGTTGATTGCATGGAAAAGCTCAGTTTAGGGTTTAAAACTCTAATGTTGGCTGGAAGGAAAAAGTTCAGTTTAGGGTTTAAAACCCTAATGCTGACTAAAAGGAAAATTCAGTTTAGGGTTTAAAACCCTAATGCTGACTGGCTGGGGACAAAGTTCGAGAATACTAAGCGACCTCTTTTTTTTTTGAATTTTCTTGTTTTAGTAGAAGATAAAAGGGAGTTTCGTGGAAACTTACCTTTCGAGTGAATTCCTTATTGCCAAAAATATTTCTTGTACCCATGTACCTTCTTCTTTGGACGACACCTGCTTCTTGCACGGTTGTCTTGGATTACACCTGTTTCAACTTTTCAGACAAAGAACAATTGTTAGTTCGGAAAATGACGGTCGGTTTGGTGACCTTGATCGTTCCTGGTTGCTTTGTTGCGTCTTCATTTCTATTGCGAAGTCCCGCCATTGATTTGATTCATATGTCGAAACCCTTTAGACCGCTCAGGCTTGTATTTCCAGATTCTGTGATGATTTGCCTCGTAAGGCTCTTTTTCTTTTCTCTCTTTTTTTTTGTGTCCCGTTTTGCTTGGAGGTTCTCAACGGGGATTTTATTGGAGGTATTCTGTGGGGATTTGTACAAAGGAAACCCTATGGGAGAATATTTACAAAGTGGATTCTTTGTGTGGCTTTTTGTACAATGGGGCATGCTGGGGATTTGTTTCGAAGTGGGCTTTCTAGGCTTGGTTGGGGTAAGCTTGTTGGAGAATTTTTACAAAGGGACTTGTTGGGGATGTGCTGGGGAGATTCCATTTTTTTTTTTTTTTGGGAGACTCTGTGGGGATTGTACAAAGGGGAGACTCTGTGGGGATTCGTCCGAAGGCGGACTTGCTGGAGGAAATTTCTCTTTTTCCTCTTTACTTTGAACGCCATCAAACATCATGATTCATCAGGCTTGGACAAACGTACCAACGAAACGAGGTGTTTTCCTTCATGAAACGGAATTCCGTGCAACCAAACCTGCCACCTGTCCTTTCCGGTACATCTAGAATTTGGGCTTAAACATAAAAGAGATTCGAGGAAAAACAAAGAAAAGATAAAACGAATTTCAGAAAAGGAGTGCTCCCTTTCGGGACGAAAAAGACTTATCTGAGGAAAACAATGCTGACTTTAAATGGACATGACATGCTCTTTGGACTGGACGCCTGACCTTCAATGAACTTGCATTTCCTCCCGAACCAAAATGGGTTTGTGTTTCAAACCGGTGGAACTTTGCCGAGACTTCCTGGGTGGAGTCATCTTTTCGGCCAACAGCGCCCTTTGTGGGTTTTCGCTAGTTGACCTCTCTCGTTTCCCTCCTTGCTATCGCTTGATAGCACTCTTTACGAGTTTTTACTACACAAGCTCTCTCTTTTTGATTTCTCTACTCCCGTCGCCTCGTGGTGCCCGGAGGTTTTCACCGACGAGACTCTCTCATTTTATTTCTCTCAATTTACAGTGTACCGGTCTCCATTCGTGACGCTTTTTGGCTTCCCGTTACCTTTGGTAATTGATCTGAAAGGCTTGTGCTTGGCAAAGAAAAGTAGATGATACTAACTTCTAAACCGCTTGACGTGCCCCGGTTTCAATTTCAGGGTAAATGGGATTTTATTGTTGGTGTGACTGAACCTCAGGGAGAGGCTGCCTACGTATCCTTTCGGAATCAAGTCAAACGTAGTTCAGGCCTCAATCAATGTTTTTGTTTTGTTTTTTTTTGTTTTTTTTTTTTTTTTTTTTTTTGTAAGCGGCTCAAAGGCTTGTAGAGAGAATTGGGTAGTGTTTGGGGAGTAGTGGGGAATAAAACCTCCTTCATTTCAAATGTGTCAAGACTACTAGAGTATAATTCAGACGTAGTATCTCTTGACTGCATCTGCATTTACTGCTGTTTCGGGGTCATTTCCTTCGATATCACCTAAAAACAATGCTCCTCTCGGCAATATCTTTCTTATGATGTATGGGCCTTTCCAATTTGGAGCAAATTTCCCTTTTGCTTCCTCATGATGCGGCAGAATACGCCTCAGTACCAGTTGACCTACTTCGAAATTCCTGCGTCGGACCTTCTTGTTGTAAGCACGGGCCATTCTTCGTTGATACAACTGTACATGACAAACCGCGGCCATTCGCTTTTCATAAATCAAAGTCAATTGCTCTAACCGAGTCTTGACCCACTCGCTGTCTTCGATTTCCGCTTCGACAATGGTTCGAAGCGAAGGAATTTCTACCTCTGCCGGTATTACAGCCTCGGTCCCATAAACCAAAAGATAAGGAGTCGCTCCTACTGATGTGCGTACCGTAGTGCGATACCCCAACAATGCAAATGGTAACTGCTCATGCCACTGTCGGGAACTTTGGATGGTTTTCCTCAAAATCTTCTTGATGTTTTTATTCGCTGCTTCTACAGCACCATTGGCCTTTGGCCGATAAGGAGTAGAATTCCTATGCGTTATTTTGAATTGCTCGCATACATCTCCCATCAAGTGACTGTTCAAGTTTGCTGCGTTATTTGTAATGATAGTCGCAGGAATACCGAAACGACAGATAAGATTTGAGTGTAAGAAATCCACTATAGCTTTTTTAGTGACTGACTTGAGAGTGACAGCCTCTACCCATTTTGTGAAGTAATCGATGGCAACCAGTATGAATCTGTGTCCATTCGAAGCCTTTGGTTCGATTGGTCCAATGATATCCATGCCCCAGGCGACAAATGGCCAAGGTGCAGACATGGGATGCAACTCCGTGGGAGGTGCATGAATTAAATCACCGTGCACCTGACACTGATGACACTTCCGAACGAAGCTAAAGCAATCCTTTTCCATGGTTATCCAGTAATAACCTGCTCGAAGGATTTTCTTCGCTAAGACATACCCATTCATTGAGGTCCGCACACACCTGCGTGTACTTCGTGCATGATCTTTCTTGCCTCCTCGGCGTCGACACATCTTAGGAGATTGAGGTCCGGGGTCCTCTTGTACAACAATTCACCGCTCAGAAAGAAACCACTTGCATGCCGCCTAATGGTTCTCTTTTGATCTCCAGTAGCATGCTCGGGGTATTCCTGTGTCTTCAAGAACCTCTTGATGTCACGGTACCAAGGCTGCGTATTTGATCCCGCCTCGATTACATTGCAGTAACCGTGTCTTTCCCTGATTTGGATTTCCAAAGGATCGACGTGGGCGTTGCCCGGGTAGGGTAGCATTGAAGCCAGAGTAGCAAGTGCGTCCGCCAGTTCATTGTGACACCTCGGGATATACCTGAACTCTATTGATGTAAAATGCTTGCCGAGGTCCTCCACATGCTGTCGGTAAGGGATAAGTTTGACATCCCGAGTTTCCCATTCGCCTTGGACTTGTCGGATGATCAGGTCGGAATCTCCCATAATCAGTAAATCTCTGACATCCTGATCGATTGCCATATGCATGCCCATGATGCAGGCTTCATATTCAGCTGTATTGTTTGTGCAAAAAAACGCAGTCTGGCTGTGGCGGGGTAATGCTGACCAGAAGGCGAAATCAAAATTGCCCCAATCCCTACACCTTTGGCATTCACGGCTCCATCAAAGAACATCTTCCAAACATGAGCGTCCTCCGAGACCACTTCTACGGTGTTCACTTCTTCATCTGGAAAGTAGGTACTCAATGGCTGGTATTCCTCATCGACCGGATTTTCGGCCAAGTGATCTGCTAGCGCCTGGGATTTCATTGTCTTGCGAGTGACATAGACTATGTCGAATTCAGTAAGCAAGATTTGCCACTTGGCCAGTCTTCCATTAGGCATCGGTTTCTGAAATATATACTTCAAAGGATCCAACCTGCTTATGAGGAATGTAGTGTGGGCTTGGAGATATTGTCTCAGCTTTTGAGCAACCCACGTGAGAGCGCAACATGTCCTTTCCAGCAGAGTGTATTTGGCCTCGTAGCTGGTGAATTTCTTGCTCAAGTAGTAGATTGCTTGATCTTTCTTTCCGGTTATGTCGTGTTGCCCGAGGACGCAACCGAAAGAGTTCTCCAAGACTGTCAGATACAAGAAAAATGGCCTCCCTGGTTCTGGAGGGACCAAGACTGGGGGATTCGAAAGGTATTCTTTGACTTTATCAAAGGCTTCTTGACACTCATTTGTCCATTTAATCGCCGCATCTTTCCTTAACAGCTTGAATATGGGCTCACACATGCTTGTCAGCTGGGCAATAAACCGACTGATGTAGTTCAACCTGCCCAACAGACTCATCACGTCTTTCTTTGTTCTCAGGGGAGGCAGATCTCTGATGGATTTTATCTTAGTTGGATCTAGCTCGATACCTCTCCTGCTTACGATGAAGCCCAAAAGTTTGCCCGACGGAACTCCGAAAGCACACTTGGCTGGGTTTAGCTTCAAGTCATACTTCCTTAGTCTCTCGAAGAATTTCCTCAAGTCTTGGATGTGATTATCCTGCGTCCTGGACTTGACTATCACGTCGTCCACGTACACCTCTATTTCCTGATGCATCATGTCATGAAAAATGGCAGTCATGGCCCTCATGTAAGTAGCCCCAGCATTCTTCAAACCAAATGGCATGACCCGATAACAGTAGGTGCCCCAAGGCGTGGTGAAGGCAGTTTTCTCGGCGTCCTCTTCATCCATCAATACCTGATGATACCCAGCGTAACAATCTACGAAAGACTGTATCTCGTGTTTGGCGCAATTATCAACGAGGATGTGGATGTTGGGCAGTGGGAAATTATCTTTGGGACTTGCTCTATTCAAATCTCGGTAATCTACACATACCCGAGTTTTCCCGTCCTTTTTCGGTACTGGAACCACATTTGCCAACCATGTTGTATACTGGACTACCCGAATCACTCCCGTTTTCAATTGTTTGGTGATCTCCTCTTTAATCTTGTCACTGACCTCAGTTTTGAACTTTCGTTGCTTTTGTTGAACTGGAGGACAATCAGGATGAATCGGCAATTTATGAACCACTAGATCAACACCTAGACCCGGCATGTCATCATATGACCAAGCAAACACGTCTTTAAATTCAAAAAGAAGTTGAATTATCGCCTCTCGCGTTTTCTTGTCCGTGTGAATGCTTATTTTGGTCTCCCGGATTTCTTCAGGAGTTCCTAAATTAACCGGTTCGGTGTCATTCAGATTTGGCTTAGGTTTATTCTCAAAATGTTCCAACTCTCGGTTTATTTCCCTAAAAGCTTCTTCTTCATCATATTCTGGTTCTGGGTTCATTAATTCACAGTTAAATAGCTCGTTGTGATCTGGGCGTGAAGTCCGCAAGCATGTCATATTTAAAGCCGCATTATTATAACTGAAAGGAAAGATAAAAGGAAAAATAACAAAAATCAGAACAAAAGAAAGAATGGGAAAGCAATGATGATTTTTTTTATATTTTCTTTGGAAAGTTGGAAGACAACAATGTTTACAACTTAGGAATTCAAAACAACAATTGAAAAGAAGAAAACGTTCAAGTTATGTCCTGGAGACAACTTGTGACACAGGAAAGGTGGCAGGACAGGTCTACCCGGACTTCCGTCTAGTCGGGAATGGCGTGGCCTTCCAGTTTTGAAGTTTGGCGTTCGGCCCCACGTACATCATCTCAGCAGTGCTTGTGCCTTCACCTGGTTGAACCATGTGGACCTCGTAGAGCATCTCTCTCATCGCCCCATATATCTCCTCGATTTCCTCAGCTGTGAAGACCTCATCATCTTCTTCTTCGGCGTACCTTGGCCTGATGAAAGTTGCATATAAATCCGGCAGTGGTCGAGGTAACTTCCAACCCTCATTTTTCCTTTTCTTTGCCCACTCTTCGTCTGCTGGAGTAGGTTTGAAACCTAGTCCAAAAGGTTTCTTGGTGACTGGCAAGGTAATGGGTTCTGTTATTCCCTGAAGGGTTCGTCCAAGCCCCTTCCCTGGCCTAAATCCGTGCCGGATCATCTCTTTGGCCACCATAACCGAGGCGTTAGACAAGAAAGGCTGGGGGCAGGGTATTCCCTCTTCGTGCTGCTCTGCCAGTACAATCTCAAAAGCTTGATAGACCGTATGTTCGCTCCCTTCTCTCGGTTCCAGATATGGGGTGGATGGGTCCCGATAAATAGCATGCTCATCTTCCCCATGGACCACGATCTCTCTGTCTTCGTACTCGAACTTCACCATCTGGTGAAGAGTGGAAGGCACGGCTCCTGCCGCATGGATCCAAGGTCTGCCAAGGAGAAAATTGTAGGATGTATCCATGTCGAGCACCTGGAAGGTTACTTGAAATTCGACTGGTCCTATGACCAACAACAGGTTTATTTCTCCCATGGTATCTCTCTTGATGCCGTCGAAAGCCCTTACGCAGACATTGTTGGGTCGGATTCTTCCGGTCCCAATTTCCATTCTTTGTAGCATGGAGAGAGAGCAAATGTCAATGCCTGAGCCCCCATCCAACATTACCCGCTTGACATAATAGTCTTCACATTTAACTGTTAGATGCAAAGCCTTGTTGTGTGCCGCTCCTTCCGGGGGTAGATCGTTCTTGCTGAAAAAGATTTGGTTGACGGCGAAGAATATTTCTGTCATCCGCTCTAGTTGTTCTACCGAGGTTTCAACTGGCACATATGCTTCATTCAGGGTCTTCAGTAAGATCTTTTGATGCTCAGTCGACCTCATTAACAATGACAGCATGGACACTTGCTCGGGGTACTTGCGCAGTTGATCTATCACTTCGTAATCCGGCATTTTCATTTGTTGGAAGAACACTTCCGCTTCTTCAACACTTACGGGCTTCTTTGGCGGGAAGCGCCTTTGTGTGGCGTTGTTCAGTTCTTGGGTATTTGAATACCTTCCAATGAAAGTATTTTCTGGAAGTTCTCCCATGACCTCTTTACCTTTGTACATTACCAAAGTCTTTTGATAATTCCACGGCACTGTGGACGGGTTGGTCATTGGCTTTTGTGGCACGCGTCCGATAACCACTGGCTCATTCAGCCGAGGTGGTTGAATCGTCCCCCGGACCACATAGGCCCCTTTTGGCACATACATAGGTTTTGTCTTTTTGATCCCGAAGTTCTGCGTCTTCTTGGCTTGACCTCGCGGTATGTAAAGAACTCCACCCTTTGCCGGTACCACTTTCTTCTCCACCTTCTTTTCAGGCTTGCTTTCTTTATAGCTTTGGCCTCCTCCCCCTTTTCTGGTTTCTGGTCTGTCTCGGGCCTCTTCCCCGTGTCGACAATGGCAATTATAGCTTTCAAAGCAGGGTCGAATTCTTTGTCTTCGTAAATCATTCCGATCAGCGGCCCATTGTTGTGAGAAGGCAATGGATTGTTAGTCACATTTGGGATCTCCTCGTCCCTTAGCACTATTTTCCCTTGCTCTATCAAATTCTCGACCACTCTTTTCAACGACCAGCAGTCATTTGTATCATGTCCCTCGGCCCCTGAATGATAGGCGCATCTGACTCCAGCTTTGTAAGAAGGTGACGTCGGGTTTTGCCTCGTTTGAGGGATTGGTTGTAAGAAACCCAACTGGACTAGCTTCGGGAACAAAGTAGAGTATTGTTCACCGATGGGCGTGAAAGTCCGCCTTCGAGGTGGCTCCTGAGGGTGGAAGTTATTCTGGGGAGGTTGTGGATTATAGTGGTTGCGGTAAGGAGACTGATTTCTGGGAGGTGGAGCTGGGCCTCGGTTGGCTTATTGCGGCGGATGGGCATAGGGCTGGGCATTCATGACCATATAAGGTTGATGAGCATATGCCAGATTTGAGTGGGGGTAGTAGTGTTGTGGGGTTCTTTCCGGAAAACGGGGCCTGGGATGACGATACTCCCTTGCTTCCGAGGCTGCCAGGGTCGTTTATTCCTTCTTCTTCCCTCTTGCCATTCCTCCGGACCCGCTTTGGACGGCTTGGGAGGTCGCCCTTATGGCGGCTTGACTCAGAATCCTACCTGTTTTCAGACCATTCTCCACCATCTCTCCAATCTTAATTGCTTCTGCAAATGGCTTTCCCATGGCTGACATCATGTTTTGGAAATAGTCAGACTCTTGAGCTTGGAGAAAGGTAGTGACCATTTCCACTTCATCCATGGGAGGCTTCACCCTCGACGCCTGCTCACGCCACTTAATAGCATATTCTCTGAAGCTTTCTGAAGGTTTCTTCTTTAAATTCGACAGAGAATTTCGGTCTGGTGCAATGTCGATGTTATACTGGAATTGTTTTACAAAATCTCTGGCGAGATCATCCCATATATGCCATCGGGACATTTCCTGGTCCATATACCATTCCGAGGCTATCCCTACTAGACTTTCCCCAAAATATGCCATTAGCAGTTCTTCTTTTCCGCCGGCTCCCCGCAATTGGTTGCAGTATTTCTTAAGATGTGCAATGGGGTCACCGTGCCCATCGTATTTCTCGAACTTTGGGGTCTTGAAACCCGCTGGCAGGTGCACGTGAGGGAACATGCATAGGTCGGCGTAAGAGACGCTCTTCTGTCCGCTCAATCCTTGCATATTCTTCAAACTTTGTTCAAGGCTTCTCATTCTCTTGGCAATCTCATTTTGTTCTGCAATTCTGGGGTTCTGATCCTGCCCGGGTGCAAGCTCGCACTGAGGCGGTAGAGGATTAGTGCTGGTAGCGAACCTAGTTGGTTCCATTGAGAACGATGGTGCTTGGAATGTAAAAGAGGATGAGTCAAAGCTTGGCTTGTACGTGGCAGGCTGTGCCGTAATCGGGCAAGGCGGTGCAGTAAAGATGTTCATGCTCACATCGGTGGCTGACATTCGGGGATGAGGCTCAGAAGGCGATCCAGCAGAGAAGGCTGAGGTGGTTGGGTACCCGAATGGGGTAGCAGGATAATTTATGGGGACATTAGAAGTCCCACTTGACCTGGAGAATAATTCAGGGAATCCGGGGACGACACTTGGCGGCTCTTTCCCATTATTCCAGTCGTCCAGCATTTCCAACATGC
Source organism: Nicotiana sylvestris (assembly GCF_000393655.2). Taxonomy (NCBI): domain Eukaryota; kingdom Viridiplantae; phylum Streptophyta; class Magnoliopsida; order Solanales; family Solanaceae; genus Nicotiana; species Nicotiana sylvestris. Next base: position 149,223,221 of record NC_091062.1, on the reverse strand, counting down.
GGAGCCGTAGGATTCTATTTTCCTCCGCAGTTGCGGATTCAGGTGTGAGGACGGCTGAGATCGAGCTCTCCTCGGAAACAGGGATTGTTTGCAATGGAATTTCTGAAGACATTTCCACACTTCCTTTTGACCTGGTGAAGTAAGTGTGAGTACTGCTTCTGGTCCTAACAACAGGTAGTTGAACACTTCTCCTTGACCTCGTGAAGTATGAGTGCGAGGCCAGACTTTCACCAAACCAACCGTCTTTCCAAAAACCCTGGGAAAATGCTCAACGACAAACGCACGGTTAATTTGCAGCAAATAACAGATAGCCAATCTCACGTTGGGCATGATGCACCTATACAGTTGAGTGGATTACTACATGTTTGCTACGAGAGCATGTGTCATTCCGGCATTTTTCCTATTTTTCCCCTTTCTTTTTTTTCTTTTTTTCTTGTTTTTCTTTTATGTTTGCAGTAAAAGAAATGCGACCGGATCCGATGAGGATTGCCTACGTATCACGATGCCTACGTGAATCAGATCATTACGTAGTTCAAAAAACACAAATGAGCGTAAAAGAAGCAACCTCTTTATTGTTGAAATTGTCTATTACAAACTACATTTCGTAAAAGAAAGAGCGAACTTTGAAAATAAACCTAGACTCAAAAATAGACTAAAAATCACCCTGATGGGAAAAACAGGCAGAAGATGCTAAGATACAGGCTTGACTTATGAGTGCATTATGGTTTTGAAAATTGGTGTCCGCGGGGCATCATTCGGCCTTGCCGCGGTCCTAGGCGTGAGATCCCTCTCAAGTTGCTCCAGCTCATGCATAGTCTGCTTGACATAACCCATTACTACCGAGAGGACGGTAACGCTGGTCATGTTCTCACATCGTAGACATCGTCTGGTGATGGCATGGGCAATGGCCTTGATCCTATCTCTGGTTTGCTTCTTCTCTACGAGTAGGCGTTTTATCTGATCGCTACATATCTTGAATACTTGAGCATCCTGCATATGCTGATGCTTCAGTCGCCGTACTTCCAACTTCATCTGGGCTATTGAGTCGTACCAGTATCTGCTCTCAATTTGGAAACCCTTGGCCTGATTAGCTGCTTTGATCTCAAGTGTAGCCATCTCTCTCTTTATTTTAGCAACAGTTTTCTCGTGGTCGCCTTCCAATTGATTCAGGTATCGGCGATGCTTATCTGCTCTTGTATCCCACTGTGCCCTGAGCTCTGCTATGACGTTTTCAGATTTCTCCAAACCATCTTGCCATTCCCTGATTTCACTTTTTAGCCTTTTTATCAGCTGCTCGTCTGATCGACGCCTTGGCTGTTTATCCGCATCCACCCTTATCTGTTTGATCTGGGCTCTGAGCATTTCGTTTTCCTGAATTAACCTGTTCCGCTCTCCCAGATTGGTAGCAACTTGCACGTTGTGCTCATATTTCAAGCTTTCCACTTGTTGCTTTAACCTGCTGATTTCGGCGCAATAGCCTCTTTCCTTCGCTAACCAATCCCACTGCTTTTGCGATGATTCGGTGAAATTCCGGATGTGGGGTCTCTTAGCTGGCCTTTCATGCTCAAGTTCCCTTCTATACCATGCAAGGTAACCTGGCGCCGTCTCTCCTTTGGCTCGATCCCGCACGCAAGTATCTGATTTCAAATATTGACACTCACTCCAGATTTGGCGAATCTTCGCTTCTGGGAATTGTCCGTTAGGACTTATCTCAACTGCTTGAGTGCTAAGATCTTCCTCATGAGGTACTGTCTGGCATCTTCCGAACTGTCTCAAAACTCGGCAGGGTGCGTAAGGTTGAATGCTCTTAAGCCCCATCAGTAAGAAATGAGTTTTAGCTGCCGACATATATAGGATCTCATCAACAGGCAACCATCCTAGCGTCCATTGTATTTGGCTGGCAGTAAGAGCTTGAAAGAACGAGGTCCATGCCAGGACTCCTTTGGGCAAACTGATCTCTTTGGTTCTCGTGTAAAATTCTTCTATGCAAGTCTTTTCCGGGGAACCATGGCTCAAAATCTCGGAACGATGGCAGAGGTGCTCGGTCATCCACATTTGTAGGAGCAAGTTACAACCTTCGAAGAAATTTCCCCAGCTTTACAAGCTGTAAGAGCTCGAAAGATGTCAGATACCACCATAGGTGCGAGAGTACTGTCATTTTGCGTGAGTAAAGTGCTGACGACCCCGGATATCTTCAAATCAATGTTTCCGTCTTTCCTTGGAAATACCAGAAGGCCCAGGAACATCATCATGAAAGCTACCCGTCTGTGTTTGTCCCACTTCTGACGAACACCTTTGCTGCACAGTTTGTTGATTGGATTATTGAATCCCCCCTCATGACCGTACCTATCATATATGAAGCATGGAGTACAAAATCCGGCTGCCAGATCCGGGTTGTGGACCGTTCTGGGTATCTTCAATGAATCTAGGAACCGATGTACCGTGACAACTCTTGGGGCGACCAAGTATTTTTGCCTCAACGGAAGTTCAGCATTCCCGATGTACCCGGCCATTTCTTCCAAAGTCGGGGTGAGTTCAAAATCAGAGAAATGGAAAACATTGTGCGCCGGGTCCCAGTAGGTAACCAAAGCTCTTATGATATCTCCCCGAGGCTGGATTTCCAACAAACCCACGAGACCTTTCAGATATTTCTTGACCTCATTTTGTCCTTCAACACCTAGATCATTCCACCATAGCCGTAACTTGACAGGGATTTTGGTCATTATTGAAAAGTGTTCATTTTGCATCGTGCTCATCCTGCACATTTATTAAGGTGATTTTAACAAAAATGACTTGACTAAAAAATATTTTACAAAGGGGATCAAGTTTTGAACACGGCCTTTAAACACTTCGGGGATGAAGATTTTAAGGCTGTGTGGGTCAACTGGACAAAAAATGTTAAACAAGACCCAAAGGTGGCTGTTTATACAAAGTCAGCCTTCCGGCGTCCCTTTTCGGGAACATTCGGCTATTTATGACAAAACAGCATCACCTGACTTATTTATGACTCTTTTAAAATTTCGACACATCTTTTCCTTTTTTTTTTATTTATTTATTGATTTTGGCTATTTTAGCAAAAATGGGGTTGAACCCGACGAGGGTTGCCTACGTATCTCACATCCGGTGAGAATCAAACCGGCGTAGTTCGGGATATCGTGAATAGAGAAAATCAAATCAACCTAGAAAACAAGAATATATATTTTTTATTATATTTTTTTTCTTTTGAAAAGAGATAAAGACTAAAGAAAATATATATTTTTTTAGGAAATATTTGGACTATTAGTCTGAATTTATAAAGGGGTACTACGAAAGAAACAACATTTTCTTTTTGAATTATGAATTTTCCGTTTTTTTATTTTTTTTTTACTTTTAAATAAATACCTTCTCTTTTTTTGATTTTGAAAGTGAATAAACAGAAAATTTTTATATTATTTTTAAAAAAAAAATCAAACTAGAAGACAATTTTTTTTTATTTATATTTTTTAGAAGAAATTCCGGCGAGGTTTCGACACTACTCGGACATTGGTTTTTCCAAAAGAAGTAAATATCTCCCTACGCTGCTATTTTTTCCCTTTTATTATTAGAAACCGGTCGGCATGCGGAACTGAAGCAAATAAATGCGCAAAACAAATAGGATGCAGCAAGATGGTCTTTTCATTTCAGGTTGCTAGTCCTAGATGAACCCAACCCCTGTGTTGAGTCCCCTAAGTCAAATGCAACATGATGCAAATAAGCGTTCCTACTAGGGATCCGGCATGAAGTTTCGTTATACTAGGTCCACAACCTGGGTATTTGTTCTAGACTGTGTACCCGAGCGGACAACTCGAGTCGAGGAGGGGGCTACGTACCGGGGACCCGCGAGATCGTCCGGCTTTGTAACTTGTCCGACCTCTTTCTTATTTCAGGTATTGACACTAACAGAATAGGGAGTCTCGACCAGCGAGCTTCTCCCCGGAGGTAAGAAGAGAAGGGTTTCGGCACAGTTTATATACAGTTCAGATAATATCAAAGCGGTAAAAGACAACATTTAGCACGTTATGCAAAAACATGTAATAAAGATCAGATAATAAAGCCAAATATAACAATTATTCTAAGCTCGAATTCTTGAACCCTGAACCAGTGGTTCTGGGTGAACTTTTCCCCAGCAGAGTCGCCAGAGCTGTCACACCTCCTTTTTGCGCGCCCGCCCCGGAGGGTTAGATGCGCGAGGGGAGTTTTTCCAATTTAAGTGACAATATTCGAAATGGGATTATTTATTTAATTCAGAGTCGCCACTTGGGAAAGGTTTGGCTTTTGGTGTCCCAAGTCACCGGTTTATCTTGAATCCCAAATCGAGGAAATTTTCGACTTTTCCAAATGAAGTCTGCGAACCAGAAATTCTAAGTAAGGAATTCTGTTGACCCGAGGGAAGGTGTTAGGCACCCTCGAATCCCGTGGTTCTAGCACGGTCGCTTAAATTGTTATAATGGCTAAATATCTGATTTAAATACATGTTGTGACTTATGTGCTTTTATTAAGTTTAAACCGCTTTTATTATTATCATTTATTTTTTATAGAATTGCAACGTCGTGAAAATGCATCTCGAACCACGTCACAATCAATGCACCCGTGGTCGTCGACACATTTTGACTCCGTTGAGATTTGGATTTGGGTCACATCAATGTGCACCCGTGTTTAAGAAGGTCAAATTATTAAGCCGCGCCTAAAGAGTCTAGCGCGTTATTATTTTTTGTAGAAGGCCATGAAATTCACTAAACGGCCTATCCCGAATTCTAAAATATTTATTATGGTTATTTATTGAGGGCCCCGCAATTTTGCGTTTTATTTGGCGAGGCTCGTCTCTATTTTTAGAAAGGATATCCTAAAGTGGCTACATTTCTAATGCTTTTGTCTCTAAAACTAGAAGAGAAAGGTACATGCTAATTTAGTTATATGCTTTGGCCTAATCCGGATTCTTATGGTTAATTATTTACAAAGTTGAGAAAACATTATACTTCAATGAAAAAAAAATGCTTTAATTTGACAAAAGAAATCCATTTATTCTAACGAAATACAACACTTAATCCGAACAAACATCTTTAGGTCGAATTTAGATTAACTTGCTTAAACAGGGTTAATAGAATTCCTTATTAAAGAATACTGCCGATGATATTCAAAACTAGTCCTATAAACTGCCTAAAGAAATCGAAAACTGGACGATTCAAAAACTGTATTATACTTGGCTAGGTTTAATAGCCATTTGCCCCTACTTATTCAAAACATGCTGAAAGAGTGAATTTAACTTTAGCAATCGCACTAAATAGTTTCACATTCCATGTGTTACATTTACATCTTGTATGCTACTAAACGAATCAAACACCACAGTTTCAAATCAACACAAACATTAATTAAGTACAAGCTTACTAATGTATTCTCTCTCAGGCTACAAGTTAAAGGATTTATACATCTTTAACAATATTCGCAAAGCTATAAGTAAGGCAACAGATGATTAAAAATTCTTCGGATCTTTCGATCCAACTTTCATTGCGACATCAGTTACATCAGACAGATTCGAAGTGTGTACCTGAGGAGATGCTTACAATGAAGAAAGCAAGAGAATCAGTTGAGCAACAGTGCAAGCGAAACAGCAGTAACAGATGAACAAACAGCAGGACAAATTCCCAGTGCAAGGTGCAGTTTAGAACTAATGAAAAATGGCAGAATGTAGCAAATTCCCAGCAGAGTGAATCAGAATTTGGGCAGAATAGATCCAGAAATGAACTGATGCTACACACAACTAGTAATCTCAAACAGGACTCAGAAGAAATCAATATGGAACAAGGAAATCCAGACCAGTGAGAATCAAGACAAAGATGAAGATTCAGTCCCTCTTTTCTGTGTTATGCCTCTCTCTATCTATTTCTGTCTGTGTGTGTTAATATGTGTGTGTCTCTATGTCTATGTGTGTATATCTTCAGCCCCCCCCTTCTATCTGATCTCCTGATCCCCTCCCTGTTGTTATCCTCTCAATTTACTCTCCCTTCTCAATGTCTGTCCCTCTGTCTGTATCCAAAAATCCCCCCCTAAAACTGATGGAAGTTCCTCCTTTTATCCACCTAAAATCAAACCTTTTACAGCCTGTTTAGATCCTTTAACACCCCTCCCATGTGCTCTCCTCCTTTCAGATTCCACTTAACTAATTAAGTATAAACAAACCCCATGATATTCCCTGACAGACTTACTTTGAGTAATGTTTATTATTTCTGAAACTAAAGTAGGGTATGGGCAGCAGAATGTAGTCTGACAGCATATGCTGTCAAACTATTTAATTCAAAAGCCCTTATGCAGGAACAACAGGCTGTGCACAAATGCACATGTGGTGCACAAATGCACATGTTGTGCACAAGTGCACATGCCCTCCAATTTCAGAACTGTAACTAAACAAAACATTGATTTTACATTTCTGATTCAAATTAACAATTATAGGCACTAAACTCAGTTCCTAATTGATTCAGGCAATGCTTATCAGAAGCAAATCGATTTGTTATTGTTCAGGCAGTTAAAACTAATTGACGACACATGTCGACTCGACTATATTAATCATAGCATGCACAATCGTAGCCAAAATCAGACATTTAACAGTATCACACAAGGGGTTCAGATTGTAATATTAATACAGAATGGCCCTAGGAACTAAATGAACGAACCAATTCAAATTCATTTGATTGTATAGCTTACACATACACATTATTAGTGAACAGAAGAGGGACTTAATCAAACACGTAGGTTCAGGCAAAGAGGACAGGACACAGTTGATAAAATTCAAAACACAAATTTCACAAAACATGAACAGCCCCTTAAACAACACATGGACTAAAAATAAAGAAAAAGGAAAACAAAAACTCACCTTAAATCCGAAAAATCAAAAGCCTTAGCTTGGATTCGAACAGACCTTTCTTAAGGCTGAACGGACTTTAATCGAAGTGTTTCTCAGATGAGAAACACTTCGATTAAGGTCCATTAGACCTTAATCTCTTCGGCTTGAACAGATACGGAACAGGCACGGAGAAACCTAGGGTTCAAAAAATTAGATCTGGGATTCGGTTTCCCTGGCTAGATTCGGACCAAACCAAGCATAGTTTGGTCACGAGGGGGGTCTGGGGATTATATGGTGTGAAGTTGAGGTCGATTGGTGTAAGTCAGGTTCCGACTCAAATCTTCAAATGAAGATTCGAGACGGTGGGAGGGGATTTGAGCTAAGTGGTTAATAGATCCATGTTCAGGATGGCAAGGGGGTTCTACGGTGTTAAGGGTGGGGTCACCGGCGTCCATGCCGCCGGCTTTCATGGTGAAGAATACAGGGGCAGCTAGGGTTTGGAGGGGAAGGGGATGAGGACGAAAGGTTGGGGTCTTGGATAGGGGGGGCAGGGTATGATAGGGACCTTTTATATGGGATGGGTGGATTGATTTCAACCGTTGGATGAGGCGAGATGGATGGCTTGGATCTGCAGGCTTAAAAGAAACGTCGTCGTTTGGCTTAGTAGGGGTCAGAATTGGTTCGGGTAACGAGTCGGGTTATGGGGTTATGGGTGAGAGATCCATACCGTTGGATCAGCTTAGTTTGAACGGTCGTGATGGATTAGTATTGAAACGACGTAGTCTTGGAGTTAAGCTACGTCGTTTTGTGGCTTGGGGGGTGGGCTGTCCGGACCGGTGGCTTGGGTCGTTCATTTGGGCTTCAGGTTTTGAAATGGGAACGGCCCAAATTCGTTTAAAACAAATTTTACCCCTCTTTTTTTTATTTCTAATTTCCTAAATACACAACCTAATTAAATAAAACCAAACACCATTAATTAACATATTTATTTCACGCATGTAAGGTTAAAAGTAGGTAAAATTAAACAAGGAAACAAATCGGGACAAAAAATACGTATTTTGTGATTTTTCATTTAACAATCGGATTACGGTTCACATTACGCATGACACATACATTTTCGTATTTTGTTTTAATAAAAATGGGCAAAAATCATAAAATAATTAACAAAGTGCCATGTAAAATCCAAAATTTGTACAGCAAGACCATTTGTTATTTTTTTTAATTCTTTTGGAGTGATTGTTGCGTAAAACAAAAATCACGTGCTCACATATGTATGTATTCAAACGGCATTATATACGCGTATTATGTAGGTATATATATGTATATGGGATATGGGAAAGGTTATGGCGTTATATACGCACCACCACCTAATCAGCTGGTATACGATGATGATTTTGCCCACAGTGGCCGATATGATATGATGGATGCCCTCAGAGGCTGATGATGTTATGAAACATATACCTATGCACGACATGACATTCATACGCATATGCATGACACTGAAAGTAATTTATGATTTACAAAGTTATTCAGACGTACGGGTTGAGTCATGTACTCCTTATGTCTTCCATGTCTCCTATGTATTTATTTATGTGCCTTACATACTTGGTACATTATTCGTACTGACGTCCATTTTACCTGGGGACACTGCGTTTCATGCCCGTAGGTCCTGATAGATAGGTCGAGAGCCTTCCAAGTAGGCTATCAGCTCAGCGGAAGATGTTGGTGCGCTCCATTTGCTTCGAAACTGCGTATTTGGTTAGTATGATTTAGACGTCTATTGTTAGGTATGACGGGACTCTGTTCCGACCTTTGTGACACTTATGTACTCTTAGAGGCTTGTAGATATATGTCATGTACGTGGAAGATTGTACGGCCCTGTCGGCCTATGTTTTAGTTTATAAATGATTATGTTAGCCTATTAGGCCCATATGTCACATGTATATAATGATTTAATAATAAAGGTACATTACGTTGGTACTCAGTCAAGTAAGGTACTGGGTGCCCGTCGCGGCCCATCGATTTGGGTCGTGACAAGAGTGGTATTAGAGCAGTTTTGTCCTAGGGAGTCTACAAGTCGTGTCTAGTAGAGTCTTGTTTATGGGTGTATCGTGCACCACACTTATAAGCAGGAGGCTACAGGGCATTTAGGATTGTCACTCTTTATTCTTACTCTAGATCGTGTGGTAGAGCTCACTTATAAGAATTCAAGTTCCAAAATTCTATGTTATTCATAATAACATGATGCCTACATCCGGAAAGAAGGTTGGAAAGAGAAATAGTTGTGAAAGAGTTGAGTAAGAGGAATTGGATTTTTGTATGATGCTTACGATAAGTAAATACGAGGTCTTTAGCAGATCGTGGGTGTACTGTAAGGTGTAAGATTCCTAATAAGAAGCCTCAAGGCAAGAATTCCTATCCATCTTTATGGTGAAGGATAATGAGAGATTAAGAAGATAAGTACAAGTTTCAGCAAGTAAAAGGAGCAAGGTGAAAAAGGGTACGAGGTACCCAGTTAATGAAGGTTAACAGCGGTTATAATTGAGGCACAGGAACATAAGCTTTTTGAGTTATATTCAATAGTAACAGAGGTATATACAATTGAACGCACCCCTTCCAGATATGCCCTATGGGGGGAAGGTAACAAAAGTAGTATAAGAAGTTATGATGGATGAATTGATTGCGTCAGTTGACATTTCCGGATAGTGCAAATGTGCTAATAGATCTCTTTATGAGACACCCAGATGGTGCACTCTAAAATAATGCAGCCAGATATGAGTACTACAAAGACATGCACTATAAGCCTTGAAGGGATAAATATTACCTTAGTGTGGCTCGCATCCCTAGTAAAGCAAGAACGTTAAGCAACTTGAAGAGCCACTGGATGGAGCAAAGGAAAGTTAAAAGCGAAAAAATATCGTATTGAAGTTTTCACAAGAAAAGGGATATGCAAAAATATTAGCAGAGTAATAAGAAGAGATATAAGGAAGTATTATGAATAAGTGGTGATACATGGATGAAAACGGTAGAGTGTTACAGAACCTATAGTTAAATGAAGAAAGAGACAAAAGGTAATGGGCCTTAAGACAACAAAAGAGTATAGGCCATAAGGTTATATCCTTATTTCGAGAAATAAGTTCGTGACTCCAACGCGACTACCAGAGGGGATAGTTAATCCTCAGAGTAACAGAAATCAGTATGGACTATGGAGGTAAGTAACTAAGGATAATTACAAGTGAGCACAAACATCAAATATTCAATCGGGAATACAGGATAATAAGCTCGCATCTTTACAAGAGTCAGAGGGTCTTCCCTAAGTACTCCGACGAAAGACTAGCTGAGGAAATAAGGAAGAAGGCTTTAACCTCAGTACAACGACCTAAAGAGGAAATGGTCGTGTGACAACAGTCTCAAAACAACATTGTATGAACTCCCTAAGAAAGTGGAACCTACAGTGGCCAATGAACAGGGAGTAAAATCAGAAGTGATATTCAGATCATATGAGTTGTACGCAAACTCCGGCATGCATGAACTAAGATAAGCTAAGTATGGACGCAACAAGGGGGCAGAAAGACTAGGAAAAGCAATGGCTTACGTTGAAAGCTAAGATGGATCGAAAGAATTATTTGATCAATGGTCCAGAATCGGTTGCATTAAGAACTCACTTAAGGGTTTGGAGTTTTATACCTGCATCTTATACAGTCGTAGAAGATTCCGGTATACGTTAAAAAAAAGAATTGAGCCTAGGCCATAGATGAAGGGTTGAATTGTTAAAGGATTTTATCATGAATATACCTCAATGCCTATGAAAGGCTGAAGTAATAACTAATACCAGGAGCCACATGTCGGAAGATATCTTAAGCCTACATAGAGGCTGATCAGAGAGAAGAGGAGACTAAAGAGTTACATCGTCTAAGCAAAACAGGAGGGGCCAAGAGAATTATAGACCTCAGGATCACTCTTAATATCAGATGTTCAAGAGAAATAACATAACAACCATAATCTATAATGGCTCTACAAGAAAGTCAGTTTGAAGAAGTACCAGCCTCATAAGAAGTCAGTACGAAGCTCCCATCGGATAGTGTATGTAGCAGAGGTGTGAGTATTATCATAAAACTTCAAGTTATGGACGTAAATTATACCTATGTGGAGGGAAGGCCATGAAAGAGATAGAAGATACGATGTGAAATTTTAAGGTAATTAAGGAAAAAGTAAACAACGTACGAGATACTCAAAGGCAGAAGATCGTGACTAATCCATACTTCGGATAGAAGTCTATAAGCACATGGATTCAATATTCAGGAATGATAGCACCAGCGTTAGTAGGATATCTTCAAGCCTATGGTCTAGGTATCGAATAACTTGATTATGAGAGTAAAGGATAGTTAGAGACGATGTGATGTCTCGCTTGATGTTCCAAAATAACATAAGGAAATCTATGGTGGAAGCAAGTTGAAGGAAGGTCGCGGATACAATAAATAGATATGTATAGGTCCCAAGCTAAAGTATAGTAGAGCAACAAAGTTTTAACGAAACATGAGTAAGGATGAGGAAAGGCAAGTGAAAGGGTGATGAGAACGGATAAGTCCTCGGGATTGAAACCCATGAAAATAAGAAAGCTAATGGTTTCTCTAAATTATAGAAAGTTTAGTATAGCCTGAATGAACTCAAAGGAGTATAAGACTAATAACATTAAGAAGAGATGAAATGTTTCCCTGTTAATAGAATGAGGGTGTAATTATTATTAGAAAAAAAATGAATGACGTTTGGACCTTCGATTGAGTAATGATCTGATGAATAAAAGAAAGAAATCTCATGAATTGGACGGGATTAAAATACCCACGCAAGGTAAGTCACATTGGAATGCTGTGAGATACGGTTATGAAAGAAGGGTATCGCCCTAGGTGGATTAATCTAATCATTTCAGATGTTCCCCAATAAAACATAAATTCTAGCAGCAATATTACATAAAAGGTTAAGTTATCAGGGGTGGATTGTGGATCAAAATTGAGGTGGATCAACAATGGATGGATGAAAGTTATAAGTATGAGAAGAGATTAGGCCGTCATTCTTAACATGAATAGTAATGTGGAAGCATTAGAGGACATAAATTTATACGTATGGGATAAACAATGAAAGTAACCTGGGATTTGGTAGCAGACCTCAGTAACGAGAAGTCGAGGTAAGAGTTATGGTATAGTATAACCTATGTAGATGCAGTACAATCATACGAATGGATAACCATGCCTATAAAATAAGATATAGCAATATTCATAAGTTCGACAAAAAGCGAAGAACTTTGGAATTTGCTACAAACTGGAGGAAAAAGGAGAGAAGAATCGCATAAGCACACTTACAAGGTTAGTATCATAAAAGATGCATGATGGGAGGTAACAACAATAATGAGATTGGAAGGAATTTGATCGCAAGTCATGGCGTGGGAAAGAGGCCTAAAAGGGGGAGAATACCCTGACCTTTGGACTTATTCACAGAACAGTGGCCTAGATGGCAACAAGACTACTAAAGTATTCGCAAGAGCTATGGTATATGAGAACGATAAGCGCACCAGTCAACATTCGAGGACGAATGTTCCAAAGGGGGGAATGATGTTACACCCCATATTTTTGTGCATGAAAATAAGCCATAAATATATTAATGAGAGACCAGAAGTGAGATGTCACGTCCCGCAGTATTAAGTTACAACGATGTTGCACCCTGAAGTATTGTATGTTAAAATTTTCGTTTTCAGTTAACCGATGTAAGACTAGGAGATGAGATCATCTTGACGTTAACGTACTTACGCTATTTATAGCAAGCAATAAATAAGTGTTATGAAGAATAAGAGGGTACACGGATTAAAGAAAACGAGTTTCGTTGAAAGTAGTTAATTTGGAATAAAATACGGGTCGAGTGATAATACCCGATAATTATGAACTAGTACCATGCAAGGTACCATATAACCACGGTAGTATAATATATAAAGTATATATAAAGTATTTTAAAAATAAATAAAATTTTAAGTAATTTGTGGTCATTTTTAATGATACGGGTAATTGATTAATTATCGGGTAACGGGATACTATCTAACTAATTGATAAAATAATAAGATAAGACTAAACCCTCCAAACGTGGCATCAAGCTACATGATAAAACTATGACTCTTAGAAAAATTTCATTAGGTGGCAACCAAAATACTAATTAAGGTGACAAATGGATAATCTTCCAAGTCCAAATTCTAGACACATGGAAAACTTAAATAATTTTCATTGTTTCTTGCTGCCACTTCAGTTTTGAAAGCATTTGCAAAACTAATGTAACTAGTACTATCTGCACAAATACCAAAAGCAGAAACCTATTTCCTTCCAAAACCAAACACGATTCCTCCAAAAAAATCAATGAATTCAACGTTATTCTTTCAAACTTAAGAAGAACCAGAAACGTTTTCAAATGAATTCAATGTTATTCGTTCCAAAATTTTTAGGAACTAAATAAAATTTCGTCCGTGAATTTCTAAAGAAGCAGGGGCGAATTTTGCTCAATCAACGAAGGTTTTCCAATGGAGTATTATACTGAGTTTTCCCTACTCCAGGTATGTTAAGGCTATCCCTTCTTTCTTTTGGCATGATCCATACGATATAAACGAAACGTGCAAATGCACAAATTTCATAAGTGACTCTACTCATAGAAGTAATAGAAATATCCATGTTCTTTAATTTCCATGTGTCATAATATTTTATCATCTGTTCATGGGTCTTAGAAAAATACGAAAGTTGAAAAGGGTTTACTTTATGATATTACTCAGAGGCAAAATGGTCTTATGACATTCCGAATAATTTTATTGACGTACTTTTTATGACTGCATTCATGTGCACTGACCCATGACCAGATGGTGTTATATACGCGTATATATGTAAATATATGTATATGGGATATGGGAAAAGGTTATGGCGTTATATACGCACCACCACCTGGTCAGCTGGTATATGATGATGTTGTTGCCCACAGTGGCTGAAATATGATTCAAACGGCGTTATATACGCATATATGGGTATGTATTCAAATGGCGTTATATACGCATATAAATGTATGTATTCAAACGGCGTTATATACGCGTATTATGTAGGTATATATATATGTATATGGGATATGGGAAAGGTTATGGCGTTATATACGCACCACCACCTAATCAGCTGGTATACGATGATGATTTTGCCCACAGTGGCCGATATGATATGATGGATGCCCTCAGAGGCTGATGATGTTATGAAACATATACCTATGCACGACATGACATTCATACGCATATGCATGACGCTGAAAGTAATTTATGATTTACAAAGTTATTCAGACGTACGGGTTGAGTCATGTACTCCATATGTCTTCCATGTCTCCTATGTATTTATTTATGTGCCTTACATACTCGGTACATTATTCGTACTGACGTCCCTTTTGCCTGGGGACACTGCGTTTCATGCCCGTAGGTCCTGATAGATAGGTCGAGAGCCTTCCAAGTAGGCTATCAGCTCAGCGGAAGATGTTGGTGCGCTCTGTTTGCTTTGAAGCTGCGTATTTGGTTAGTATGATTTAGACGTCTATTGTTAGGTATGACGGGACTCTGTTCCGACCTTTGTGACACTTATGTACTCTTAGAGGCTTGTAGATATATGTCGTGTACGTGGAAGATTGTACGGCCCTGTCGGCTTATGTTTTAGTTTATAAATGATTATGTTAGCCTATTAGGCCCATATGTCACATGTATATAATGATTTAATAATAAAGGTACATTACGTTGGTACTCAGTCAAGTAAGGTACTGGGTGCCCGTCGCGGCCCATCGATTTGGGTCGTGACATGAAGCTTACAAACAAAAACTTCAGCTCTAGAGCTGAAGTTCGCCAGTTACAAACAAAAACTTTAGCTCTAGAGCTGAAGTTCGACAGTTACAAAAAAAAATCAGCTCTAGAGCTGAACTTCAGGCCCGGCTACTAGAATGCTGAAGTTTTGCGTGATTGCATTTGCTACTTCAGCCCCGTATGTTGAAGTTATGCGAAAAAGCGGGTACGCTTGCAAATTTTTTTGCAAAGCAGACACAAGTTAAAACGTGACAAAAAAGCGGGTATAAATGCAAATGCCCCGATAACTGAAAAACTCGAACCAACTCGATCCATGTACCCTACATTATAGCACGGACTATTATTTTTAGAAGCGATATACTATATATTTCTCCCAATATTTTTGTAAACTGAAACACGAAATCTGGACGGAGGTATTTATTCATGTAGTAGTCGTAAGAGTTTCCAGTTTGTAATAATGGGGACTTTAGGAGGATACGATGGTAAATCTAACGAATGAGGGTTTCTATCAGCCGCTCTTCACCATCTTTTATAAATTTATTACTTATCATATTCTATATAAAAGGGCATCAGCAATTACAGATCTACACACACACAGTGGAAAGGGATGAGGATTTTGGGAAGCTTTTGGTGTGAGCGGGGTGGCAAGATGTCATATGTTTATGTTTGGCAAGATGTCATATGTTTATGTTTCATAAAAATTGAGACATCTTGCCTACTCCGCCCATTCACATGGCTTCCAACCATTTCTTCCTTTCCTACAGTTTCTCGCTGAATATTAACACACTACAATTTTTCAAAATTCATATTTTAAGAGCTGTGATGAGATCTGGAGATAGTCATGCACCACTCTTACAAAATTTATTTTTTGAGTGATGATATATTTCTCATACCCATTTTGTTTCTGAGCTCTTATGCATTCTTTTCGATTTACCAAAAAATGAATTTTTCTTCATAGGGGGTGAGCCGCATGAGAAAGATCAAACCATGACGCGGACCGTACCATAAACTAAAGCTTCTGGGGGTGAACTTTGGTTTCTGATGGCTCCTTTTCCCGTTCATATCATTTTTCTCAAATTTACTTAGTTTTTTTTCATTTAAATTTGGGTTTGAACATCTTATTTCAAATTCCTGAGTAGCTTGAAGGAGAAAAAGTTAAGGGAAATTATGTAGGAAGTGGAAAGGGAGGAGGGATTTGGGGAGCTTCTGGTGTCATATTTATATTTTCCGAAAGGAAATATAAGAGTTGAAATCTTTCCGATTCCACCCATGCCAATGGCTTCCAATCACTACTCCTTTTCCTAATACTCCTCCAGTTGCTATATCAGTTGCATATGGGGTTTCTTTGTATGAAATGAATTTTTCTTTTTGATGACTGGTAATTAGTAGTAATATTGTGAGTTTTTTGTACAAGTTTTATGTCATTTTCCAATCGTTATGGACAATTGAAACTGCCGTCGATATTATGAGTTCTGAAGTGCCAAATAAATGAATTGGATTGCTGCAAAACAAGAAACAAATATGAGTTTGTAGTGTGGTAAGAGAGGTTGAATTGAACAATGATTTTTCTTTCCCATCTAGTTGTATGAAAAAGGAAAAAGAATTGATTTACAAAATTGCAAGTCTATTTTACTACTAGAAATTACTCCTTTTCCTGGAGGATAAGGTATAATAAGGGCCATACAAATATGAGAGGTATGTGTCAGATGGACGTGGTTCATATCACAGAAATTAACCGTTAGAAATGAGTAGGGGTGACAAAATGATTCCGAGAAATCAGTTAATTACCTATATTATCTACTAAAAAATGGGTTGGATAATGAACTTTTTAAAAACGGTAACCCATATTATCCGCCGGTTAACTTGTTTTTTATCTGTATTAAATATGGGTCGGGTAGGATAATTGATCCGATTTTTTATTACTTGTTTTCGACCCGAACCAATATCCGACCCGCCCTGTCCGTTTGCCATTCCTAGAAATGACACTCAAAAGCTTTTTTGTCTTGCCAAATTAAACGTTTCAAAATCCAGATTATCTCATGACATATAACTCGTCATCTAACAGAAGACTAGACCATCAATACGTGATTCTCACATCTAGCTAAAGAAACACGTAAATGGGAACAGATAACATTGGCATGACACGAAGACATTGGACCATTATCAAAATAAATGGGAACACCAAATCTGAACCGTAACCCAATATATTGTTTATCTGGCTTTGATCTCCCCCCTACAAAATAATTAAAACAAAAGATCAGCCACTGTTCACAATATTTGACAGAATTTTGTAACACATTCTAGCTGTTACAAAACTATAGAGCTGGCGAAGATCCTCAAGAAGAGGAGGGTCAATATAGCGTGTGTCCAGGAGACAAGGTGGGCAGGGTCGAGTGTGAAGGAGGCGGATGGGTATAAACTTTGGAACTCTGGAACCCAGAAGGGTAAGAATGGAGTGGGTATATTGGTGGATAGGGAACTTAGAGAGTATGTTGTTGAGGTTAGACGAGTGAATGATAGATTGATGAGTATTAAGTTGGTGGTTGGTCAGTGCACCGTAAACGTCGTTAGTGCCTATGCGCCTCATATGGGCCTCGATGAGGAGGTTAAACAACGCTTTTGGGAGGGGTTGGATGAGATTATACATCAGGTACTGTCACACCTCCTTTTTCCGCACCCGAGGGGGCAGGGGGAGTTTTTTCCAATTAAAGGACAATCGAAACGGGATTGGTTTATTTATTTCAGAGTCGCCACTTGGGAGATTTAGGGTGTCCCAAGTCACCAATTTTAATCCCGAATCGAGGAAAAGAATGACTCTATATTATGGTCTGCGTACCAGAAATCCGGATAAGGAATTCTGTTAACCCGGGAGAAGGTGTTAGGCATTCCCGAGTTCCGTGGTTCTAGCACGGTCGCTCAACTGTTATATTCGGCTTGATTATCTGATTTTATACAAGTGTGAACTTATGTGCAAAATTTAACTTTTAACCGCTTTTATCATTTACTGTTTTTATCAAGAATTGCAACGTTGTGAAAATGTATCTCGAACCGCGTTACAATCAATGTACCCGTGGTCGTCGACACACTTTGACTCCGTTGAGATTTGGATTTGGGTCACATCAATGTGCACCCGAGTTTAAGGAAATTAAATTATTGGAGGCGTGCCTAAAGCGACTAGCGTATTTATTTTGGGTAGGACCGTGGAATTTTACTAAACGGTCCATCCTGAAGTCTAAACAATTTTTAAAGCAGATATTTACTGAGGGCCCCGCAATTTGTATTTTATTTGGTGAGGCTCATCTCATTCTTATTTTAAAATGAATTTACAACGTCATGGACACGCATCTCGAACCACGTCACAATCAATGTACCCGTGATTAGAAACACATTTCGACTCCGTTGAGAATTGGATTTGGGTCACATAAATGTGCACCCGAGTTTAAGAAGGTAAGATTTATTAAGGCGCGTCCTAAAGAGTCTAACGTATTGTTAATTTAGGAGGGTTGTGAGATTTGCTAAACGACCCGTCCTAGAAACTAAATGCTTCGATAATATACGTTTAACGAGGGCCCCGCATCTTGTGCGTTTTTGTTTGTCGAAGCTCATCTCGTCTTTATTTTAAAAGGAGATCCTATAGCAACTACGTTTCTTGTCGCATTTGTCTCTACTAGTTGAGAATAAAAATGACCCTATTCAATTACATGCTTGCAGGTTATTATAACGGAATTCTGAGTGCCTTTGCAGAATAAGAAAACATGGCCATGCCCATGGGCAGCTAATCGAGCATCGTGGGCCCGAACCCAGCCCACACAGTATCGGCTGGACCTGGGCCAATGCCTTTCTGATGAAAGCCTGCTGGGTTCGTTTGATTCGGGCTCGACCTTCGTGAGGTTGAGAAGTGCAGACTTGCGCCGTTTATTTTAAGGCAATGGTTTGCCAATTGTAAGGAGACAGTTTATCAAAAGGACATGAAATTAACTAACATGGATAGTTCTATGTATTTAAGGACATGCTAACCATATAAAACCTAAGATACAACCTACTGCATTGGAGACCCTTTTATCTATCAACTTACATATACAAACTAGCATTCAATCACCACATATTGACATCTACTGGGCACACAGGCTACCTTCAGTATCTAAACAAGAATGCAAACTATTACACATTACATGAATATTTAATGTAACAATCTATGTATAAAAGACATTCTTCAGGACTTTCATCTGTATTCATGCTCAAATTTCCCAATTACATTTTTTGACAGTGCATTGGTTGTGTACCTGGTATAGAGGACAAAGAAGAAAGGAATGATCAGCTGGGCAGTATGCAGTAAACACAGCAACAGCAGATACACAGCAACAACACAGCAACAAATCAACAATCCAAGTGTTTTCCACAGCCCACGACAACCAACAATATTTCCCAGAATAAGGAAAACCAGCAAATAGTCGAGCACCAAATGAGCAATCCCAGGAAAGAGTGATGAAACAAACAGCAGTAACAGAGTATTCAATGCAGCAACACCAACAGTTCAACAACCACAAACAGATCAATCAATGCGAACGACAGAACTTGGCCAAGGCAGCTGGACCAATATGAACTCTTATACAACTTTCAGACAGTGTTTGGTTACAATGTTTACTGGGAAACTACCTTATGTTTTTCAGTTTTCTTTAAACTCAGTAGACCTCTCTTCAGACTAAAAGTTCCAGCCTTTTCTCTCTTTTTTTTTCTGAAGACTAAAAGTCCAGCCTTTTCTCTCTTTTTTTTTCTGAAGACTAAAAGTCCAGCCCTTTTTCAGTTCTCAAATGGCCTATTTATAAGCCAAAGTGACCAAGTGCAGCTAAGCTGCCCCCATGCTGCAACTTGCAGCCTGCCCTTACCCTGTTAAACCCATGCTTGAGCATCTCTTGATGCCAGCCCCCTTTGTTCCCCACGCCTGGTTTATTCTTTAATCCAGGATTATGGGCTTATTTTAGTATTCCTTTTAAACCCATACTCTTGTGTCTTGTCCCCCCATTGGCATTAGTTTAATCCTAATTTAGTACCCCATTTGTCAGCTCACTTAAACTAATTACTTTTGTTCTTTTTAACACCCCAGAATACCCCTGTCAACCTTGATTATTACTGCCCCTGCCTACTGCAACATCAGGGCATTTTTTGAACTGATGAAAGTTCGAACTCAAGACTGCCTGGGCTGAACCTTTTCAGTCAGTTTTATATAGTGCAAACAAACCATTTCAAACAATGCTGGGGCATACAGTCAGTGACAAAGCTCAATTAATCATGCGACCTTATTAGCTCATTCGATTTATTAGTTATAGAAAGCTAATCGACGATTTTTATCGAGTCGACTATACTAATTATAACAGGTAATAATCAATCGCTCACATAAACAATATGTTTAGGGACCTAAAGGGCATCAGACAATTCTGTGTTCAAAAACTGGGAACCTATATAAGTTTATTCACTTGACGACCAATCTAATCGAACATGTTCATCACAGAGTACATTCAGAATACACCCATAGAAAATCAACCGACCAAAGAAAAAGGTCTTTAAAGAGATGAAAGAAATCTGGATGAAAAATAACAAAAATAACAAACAAACCCAAAGAAATATGATGACAACTTAATTAGAACCAAACAAAGAGAGGAAAACGTACCGAAAATGTTTAAATCACACAGACCCAAATCTGATTCATCTTCGAACTTTTGAGGCCGAACAAACTTTAATCAGGGTGTTCTCACATGAGAGCACCTTGATTAAGGTCTATTAGACCTCAAACCCATGTCAAAACTGGCCGGGTTCCCCAGGTGCATGTGTTTCAAAAGTCTGGATTTCCAGATCTGGATTTTTGGGAGTTGTGGGTAGATTCGGACCAAACCAAGTTTGGTTTGGTCACGAGGAAGGTCAGGGGAGTGTCTGGTACAAAGGTGGTGAGGTTTGGTGTAGATCGAGTTTTGTCTCGAATCTTCAAATCCAGATTCGAGACGATAGGAGATGATTCGAGGTTCGTGGTTAGTGGATTCGTGTTCAGGGGAGTGAGGGGGTCTTAGGGTGTTCAGGGGGTGGTCACCGGCGTTCGTGCCGCCGGCTTTAATGGCGAAGGAGACTAGGGCGGCTGCTAGGGTTTGGGGGTTTCAGGGTTCAGGGAAGGAGACGAGTGAGGGGTGGGGTTCGGATAGGGGGCGTGGGGTGTAAGGGAAGGTTTATATATGGTGAGGTTGATCGGATCTGAGCCGTTAGATCAGATGATCTCAACGGCTTAGATCTGATGTTGAGAAATGGGACGGGGTCGTTTGATAGTTAAACGGGGTCGTTTGGTTTAAGTGAGGGGTTGGGTCGGATTGGTTATTGGGTCGGGTTTGAACATGGGTTGCTGAAAGAGGTCCTGAGCCGTTGGATCGGCTAGGACGGACGGCTCAGATTGATTTGCCTGAAACGACGTCGTTTCAGGAGGTTCCTGGGCAGGCCTGGTCTGGACCGGGTCAGATCGTTGGTTTGGGCCTGTTTTTGTTTTATTTTTGGGCCCAAATTGATTTCAACTTTCTTTTGTTTTCCAATTTAAAGAAAAATAAAAAAAATAAAAATAACTAATAAAACAAATGAAATTAAAACAAATAACAATATGGCGTTTCAACATAATTATCATACCAAGTAAGTTAAATCACAACCTAAAACGGACGATGCACATATATTTATATTTTTTTGAATTTTCTTTTAACGCCACATATATTTTTTGTATTTTTGTTTGATAATGACTAGATGCAAAATGGACAGACTCATAAACGACTAACAACACATGTCACGGAAAGATCGAAAAATTGTACAGCGAAGCCTTTTGCCACTATTTTTATTTTCTTTTGGAGCGATTGTCCGTGAAGCAAAAATCACGTGCTTACAGCTGCCCCTCTTTGCACGAAGACACGAAGGGTTTTCGTGCAAAGATAAAGCGAGCGATTTTTGCCCGTCCGAATACTCCATGTGAAGCATTTTTTTTTTTTTGAAAAAGATTTGACCGAACCTTTGCTTCAGAGGTTTCCTACATATCCTGGGCTGAAACAGGAATCAGGTCAATGTAGTTCGGGAAATTTTGGTAGCTGGGACTACCGTGCGACTGTAGTGTTTGCTGTTGTTGTGCGCTGTTGTATGCTGCTGTAGGATGCTACTGCTCAACCGATCTCCCTATTACATTGCTCTAAAAGGAAAACAAGAAGCTAAGTTAAACTGAGGATCCTGAAATCTCATCCATCTTCAACTTGTTCTTGCTGCCTTGCTTTCTTGTCGGCTAACGCTTTCCTCTGACGCCTTTATTTTGTGAACTTGGAGATGATGCTGATCCTTCACCTTTTCTGAATGTCAGTTCTCATCACTTTGCTTGATTTGCTGGGGATACGGCTTTCTCCTTTAAATCTTCCAATGGTTTCTTCAGTGGTATGGCTTTTCATCAGAATTGTTATACTGGGCATGCTACAACGTTCCCAAACTACTCTTTTGAGACGCGTTCTTTTTTCCTTTTGAATTGCGCGCTTGCCTCTGCAGTTGTCTGCTTCTTGGTGCTGGGGATTTCATTGTTTCCCGTTTGGGGATCTCTGTTGTAAACTTCTGTCTTCAGGTGGGGTGACTGATTCCAAAATCTAGAGCTGAATGTATTCCCGCATTATACTGGTGGGCGACCTAGAACTTAAATGTATTCCCGCATTATACTGGTGGGTGACCTAGAACTTAAAATGTATTCCCGCATTATACTGGTGGGCGACCTAGAACTTAAATGTATTCCCGCATTATACTGGTGGGCGACCTAGAACTTAAAAGTATTCCCGCATTATACTGGTGGGCGACCTAGAACTTAAATGTATTCCCGCATTATACTGGTGGGTGACCTAGAACTTAAAATGTATTCCCGCATTATACTGGTGGGCGACCTAGAACTTAAATGTATTCCCGCATTATACTGGTGGGCGACCTAGAACTTAAATGTATTCCCGCATTATACTGGTGGGCGACCTAGAACTTAAAAGTATTCCCGCATTATACTGGTGGGCGACCTAGAACTTAAAAGTATTCCCGCATTATACTGGTGGGCGACCTAGAACTTAAATGTATTCCCGCATTATACTGGTGGGTGACCTAGAACTTAAAATGTATTCCCGCATTATACTGGTGGGCGACCTAGAACTTAAATGTATTCCCGCATTATACTGGTGGGCGACCTAGAACTTAAAAGTATTCCCGCATTATACTGGTGGGCGACCTAGAACTTAAAAGTATTCCCGCATTATACTGGTGGGCGACCTAGAACTTAAATGTATTCCCGCATTATACTGGTGGGTGACCTAGAACTTAAAATGTATTCCCGCATTATACTGGTGGGCGACCTAGAACTTAAATGTATTCCCGCATTATACTGGTGGGCGACCTAGAACTTAAAAGTATTCCCGCATTATACTGGTGGGCGACCTAGAACTTAAATGTATTCCCGCATTATACTGGTGGGTGACCTAGAACTTAAAATGTATTCCCGCATTATACTGGTGGGCGACCTAGAACTTAAATGTATTCCCGCATTATACTGGTGGGCGACCTAGAACTTAAAAGTATTCCCGCATTATACTGGTGGGCGACCTAGAACTTAAATGTATTCCCGCATTATACTGGTGGGCGACCTAGAACTTAAAATGTATTCCCGCATTATACTGGTGGGCGACCTAGAACTTAAATGTATTCCCGCATTATACTGGTGGGCGACCTAGAACTTAAAAGTATTCCCGCATTATACTGGTGGGCGACCTAGAACTTAAAAGTATTCCCGCATTATACTGGTGGGCGACCTAGAACTTAAATGTATTCCCGCATTATACTGGTGGGCGACCTAGAACTTAAAAGTATTCCCGCATTATACTGGTGGGCGACCTAGAACTTAAATGTATTCCCGCATTATACTGGTGGGTGACCTAGAACTTAAATGTATTCCCGCATTATACTGGTGGGCGACCTAGAACTTAAAAGTATTCCCGCATTATACTGGTGGGCGACCTAGAACTTAAATGTATTCCCGCATTATACTGGTGGGCGACCTAGAACTTAAAAGTATTCCCGCATTATACTGGTGGGCGACCTAGAACTTAAATGTATTCCCGCATTATACTGGTGGGCGACCTAGAACTTAAAATGTATTCCCGCATTATACTGGTGGGCGACCTAGAACTTAAATGTATTCCCGCATTATACTGGTGGGCGACCTAGAACTTAAAAGTATTCCCGCATTATACTGGTGGGCGACCTAGAACTTAAATGTATTCCCGCATTATACTGGTGGGCGACCTAGAACTTAAATGTATTGAAATTGTTTCCCCGTTCTTCCGAGAAAATTTTCGACAATCGGCAGAAAATTTTCTGCCCCGGTTTTTGG